>NW_021703778.1:123817714-123981566 GCF_005190385.1 Monodon monoceros | reverse complement strand
GTGTGTGTGTGTGTGTGTGTGTGTGTGTGTGTGTGTGTGTGTGTGTGATGATTGAACAGTTGTTAAGTGATCTAAAACAATGCATTTTAAAACAAAGCAGTGTTTAGCCCTAATACGCCCCAGGAGAGTATCATGAACAGCCGTATAGACTTAGGAAGCTAGATGGCAGAGTAATCTCACAGTTAAAAGGCTTTATGTGGAGTTGTAGAGAGAAGCTAAACCCTGTCTTCAATTTAAAAAAAGTGAAATTCCTGTTTACCTCTCTGAATGGTAGAAAAGAGGTAGTTGAATGTGATGGTTTAAGAGGAACAATTTTTTTCCAGCTTTATTGAGATATAATTGACATATAACATTGTGCATGTTTGTTTGATATGTTTGTTGTATTGATATGAATACAAAATGATTACCATTCACCATAGCATGAGCTAACACCTCCATCTCAGAAACACCTGGTCACGTAATTACCCCGTTTTTTGGTGGTGAGATCACTTAAGGTCTACTTTCTTAGCAACATTCAATGTATGATCACCATGCTGTACCATCCATGCATCACCATCCCTAGAACTTGTTAATATTATAACTGAGAGTTTGTACCCTTTAGCCAATATCTCTCCATTTCTCCCACTCCCACTTCCTGGTAACCACCAGTCGACTCTGTTTTTAAGAGGAACAATTTTTTCTTTTATTGAAGTAGAGTTGCTATACAATATTATATAAGTTACAGGTGTGCAATATAGTGATTCACAATTTTTGAAGGTTATACTCCATTTATAGTTATTATAAAATATTGGGTATATTTCCTGTGTTCAGTATATCCTTGTAGCTTATTTTATACGTAACAGTTTGTGCTTTTTAATCCCCATCCCTATATTGCCCCTCCCCTCTTCCCTCTCCCCACTGGTAACCACTAGTTCGTAAGAGGAACAATTTTTAAGGTTAAAAAAAGCAGGAAAATATCCCTTATGCCAGAAACTCAATTATTGTAACCAACTTCACGCATTATTCTCTAAAGAGTGACGCAGGGTGGGAGGTGTATTAGAAGCATGGAGTTGGCAGAAGCCTGCATGAGGATTGTCTTCCCAGCCCGTCTAATGGTTATCCTGTTACTTAGGCTTCACCTCCTCATGGTCCCACCTGGAAAGTGTGCATGAACTCCTTTAAATTATGATGCTAAGTTACAAATGCAAATGACTTAAATACCTAAGACAATTGATTAAAAGTTCTGCAACCATGGGAGAATGTAATAGGGTAATGGATGCCTAGAACTCTTCAGTCACCAAGCTTCCCGTCATCACCCCTATGACCTTAGCCTACATATAGAGCTTCATTAAGTCTCACTTTCCTTATTAGTAAAAATGAAGATTACAATAGAACTCACGTCACAGAGTTGCTATTGTTATGGTTATTGTGAGGATTGACCTCAGTCTCTGGTGCATAGCAAACAGTTCATACATGACATTATTACTACTGCCTTTTATTTACATAGCTTTGCACTTAAATATACACATTTCTTTAAATCCTCACAGAATGTTGAGGCATTGTCGTCTCCACTTATCTACAGTGGAGACTGGGACAGGCAGTGTCCTCGATTTGAAGTGGGGGGCCTGGAACTGGGCTCTTCCCAGTCACCATTTCGTTTTCTGAAAATAAAAACAACTGCAAATGAGGAGCCTGGGGGAACCCTTTGAAATATAGGCAAATCTAAACACTCCCAGAGGTAAAAATATTTTAGGGGTAGACAAGATAGAAAAGTTGCCCAGGCCCAATCCATCCAGAGAGCTGGGGTCTGTAAGACCAGAGTTCCAGGGCACAGTCTGCATCCCTCTGCCAGGGTGGGCAGAGGGTGACCAGGAAGGAGCAGCCAGTTCCAGTGGCCTCAGTTCCGGTGCTTGGTGAGCCTGCTGTGAGATCCTTGAAGGCAAACATCTTCCATCTTTGTAGCCCAGGTCCTAGTGTGTGGCATCGTAGGTGCATAATAAGTGTTTGTTGACCTGTATGTATGAATGCCCCAGGAAGAAATCTTCTTTCTATTTTAATGACTGTGTTGGGATGGGATAAAAATTACTAATGTGAGAGTATCTGTGGACTTTCCATCCTGCGTCCTGGAGCCCATCAAAAGAATTCTGCAAGGGTCAGCTTGGGTTCTCTATCCACCTCCCTGGGGAGGTGTGTGTGTGTGTGTGTGTGTGTGTGTGTGTGTGTGTGTGTTATAAACTAGACCCTTGTATTCGTCTGCTTGGATTGCCATAACAGAATACCTCAGACTGGTGGCTTCAACAAGAAAAAATTATTTTTTCACAGTTCTGGAGGCTGGAATCCCTAGGTCAAGGAGCCAGCAGGGTTGGTTTCCGGGGAGGTCTCTCCTCCTGGCTTGCAAACAGTGCCTCTCTGTTGTGTCCTCACCTGTCCTTTTCTCTGTGTGTGCCTGCACTCCTGGTGTCCCTTTTTCTTCTTATGAGGCCACCAGTCCTGTTGGATTGGAGCCCCACCCTTATGACGTCATTTAACCTTAATTACCTCCTTAAAGCCCCTTTCTCCAAATACAGTCCTATTGGGAGTCAGGGCTTCGACCTATGAATTTTGTGGGGGGAATACAATTCAGTCCATAACACGCCTCTTCAATACTATTTGAGGAATTGGAGGAAATCTCTTTAAACTTATTTTTACTACTAAACACTGTACTTGTTTGGTGGTGGCATAGTTCCAGGGCTGGCCCACATGGGTCCACAACTTTACTAGAGTCACAAAGTATCTTAGCCAGCAAAACTTCCTGCAAACACACCAGTATACCTGGTGGAGACGAGGCTGGTACACAAATTCTCTTTGGCTTTGTTTGAAGTTCAAAGCTAGTTGACTCACTTTTGGGGTCTCATTCCTCACTGGTCTTTATGATTCCTTCCTTCTCAATAAAACCCAGAAAGCATGGCTTAGCATTGTTTGCATTTGTGGATTATTCATCAATGTGTGGAACAGTGTTTACATATTCAGCCTCAATCTCTACTTATAGCAGAAAGGACTTTTCAGGAATCAGCAAACAAGTGGGGAGAGATTTCCTTGGGTGACCCGTGAAATCACCCTTGGTCTCCTTTTAATATTGACTTTGAGAACACCCCTTATTAATCTCTTTGGTCAGGACCAGGAAGAGAGACAGAGGGATGCGTCTCCTTTCTAGAGGGTGCCCCCAGATTGTAAGGGCTGATGGAAATCCATTCCTGGATCTTGGGCACAGATTACATGGTGGGGCCTCTCTCTCTCTCTTTCTGGCTACCCCTCCTTGATGTTTATAGACAGCTCTCTTTTTCAACAACTTTATTAACTTTACCCCAATCTTTCTCTGCTTTTAAAGATCGAGACTCCCAGGTGTACATTTTGTAATTTCCAGCCAGTTGACCTTACCTTAATTAGAATCTAATGACTTTAATCACTTTTTTTAACTGTAGAATCCTCTTACCACCTTTGCAGAACACAGGTCTATGTTTTATCTATTACTGATAATTTTACTGATAAATCTGTATAGGAACTATACCTTTATTAATAAGAACAGCTCTAGAAGGTATAAAAGGGGCTGTGAGGAAAACTAGGCTCACTGTTGGACCCTAAATTTGGCCAACCTTTCCCTTTGCAGTGTTATTCATTGGTATTTACTTACCTTGTTTTAAAATTCAGCATCTCCATTACTGGGCCTGGCTGGAGGTCTGGTAAAATATTTATAACAATCCACCGTGTCAGCAAATAAAGCCTGCTTGGGTTAAATGACACCACACATAGAAAGGTAATGAACAGCACAAGGAAGCACAGGACCACTTCCCCACGAGGGGCAGAGACAAGTGCTGTGGGCACTCAATGAGGAAGACAGCATCGTAGGACGGTGTAGCAGGGTTACTTTGCAGAGGAGGGAGGCCCTGCTGGGTCCTACTGGGATCAGCAGGAAGGAAGGAAGTGGGGGTGAGGAGAGGAAAGGGCTGTTGGGGGCAAGAGGCTAGGATAGCTTGGAAGAGGAATTGAAACCTCGTGAATAGCAGAATAGTAATGGTAGCTTAACAGTCTGCATTCCTGAAGCCCTGCTGTGTGCCTGTCACACTTGTAAACACTCTGTACATGGTCTCATTTCATTCTGACCTGTGACCTTGGCAGGCAGTTAACATGATCCTTATGAGAAATGAAGCTCTCATGAGAGAGGTTGGGTTACTTACCCCAGGTGACCCAAGTGGTTCTGAAGTCCATGTTCTGAACCACCAACAGTCCCTCCATGGAAAAGGGGTGCAGGCCAGGTTGGCGGGAGATAAAACATCCTGGGTTTAGAAAACTGAGGAAGTCGGTGCCTTAGGAAAAGGAGAATGTGTTGTTCAGAATTTCCATATCCCTGGTCCACGGGTAGTCCCAGACTGCACTGGCCCACACAATTCAGAGCCGACTTGTAGGGCCACAGCCCAGTGGAGGATGAGTTCTCACTCAGCAGGCAGCTATTCTCGGGAAAATGAAAACAGAATGACTCCATGGTGGTTTCCTCAAAAACATGGCTGAAGCGTTTACTGGGGGGGAATATCTCCCAGGTGAAAGGAGGCAGAGAGGGAGTAAAAGGAAACTCTGGGAGCAGCCCGAGCGAAGGCAGAAATAATAATGCAAGCCACAGGTGAGGAAAGGAGGTGGGGCCGGTGTGTTGAAAGCACGGGGATATTGTTATCGTTATAATCAGAGATGGCAAATGTTGGAGAGAAGCATTTTCTACTAATAAAAGGTCTGATATGACTGAAGAGTTGACAGTGGCTGAGAGATAGTCTTCTTTGGGAAATGTGGCTGCTGAAAGGAATTCCCCTTTTCTATTTGTGCAGCACTTTACAGTTTGCCAAGTGTTTTTTCCTCTGTAATCTATTTGACATTAGTGCTGTGAAGCATGGCATTGTCAACACTGAGTGACAAATAAGGATGTAAGTTTCAAAACGGAAAGATTTTTTTTTTAATAAATTTATTTGTTTTATTTGTTTATTATTTTTGGCTGTGTTTGGTCTTTGTTGCTGCACTCGGGCTTTCTCTAGTTGCGGTGAGCGGGGGCTACCCTTCGTTGCAGTGCACGGGCTTCTCATTGCGGTGGCTTCTCTTGTTGTGGAGCACGGGCTCTAGGCGCGCGGGCTTCAGTACTTGTGACTCACAGGCTCTAGAGCGCAGGCTCAGTAGTTGTGGCGGACGGGCTTAGCTGCTCCACGTCGTGTGGGATCTTCCTGGACCAGGGCTCAAACGCGTGTTCCCTGCATTGGCAGGTGGATTCTTAACCACTGTGCTACCAGGGAAGCCCCAAAAGAGAAAAGTCTTATTTGAGCTCCTCTGACTGCTTAGCTAGAGCTGAGAGCAGAACTCAAATCAGCCCTGCTAGCCTTCAGCATCATCTTATGTCAGGAGGACAAGCAGGGTCATCACAAAGTAAAGGAAACTTTGGGAAAGAAGCTACAGAGCTGCCTTGGAAAAGCTGAACTCTGTGGAAAAATTTCTGGGGATTCTATTCATGTATAATGACTTTGGAAAGTTTTTTTGAAATCCTTCCAGTTAAGACTGAATTCACAGGAACATCTTATTAATATATATTCAGGTGACCAGAAAAAGCAACTCTGAATACAAAGAGTTTGAATTATCTGATACCCCTTGTTCTAGCAGAAGAGTAGAGCATTCATTCTTGATTCTTTAAAAAAAAAAAAAAAAAGCCTGATTATTTGCCTTTGCTCTCTTTCCCCAAGGAGAGGCCTTTCTGTTTTCACTCTCTCCTTCATCATGGCACTTTGCATTTGTTTTAAAGAGACTGAGGTTCTACTGGCAACGCTCCCTCAGGAGCAGAGCCACCTCAGTGAGCTTAGGGATCTGGTTTCACCACTGAGTTTGCTGTATTTCATGATACTTATTTTGGCTTTTTCCACATCAGCATGGTGACATTTGAGTTCCGCAGTTTTGTTGTCTGATGCCCTGCATACACACAGGTAACCCCATTTCCAGTCCATCCCATTTCGTTCATAGTCTTGGGGTTTCTCCCTTATTCTAAAACCAAACCATTGATATCTGGAATTTTATTATCTTTCCACATTGTTGTCGATTGTTGGGTAACAAATTGCCTTAGATTTTGCAGCTTAAAACAACAAACATGGGCTTCCCTGGTGGCGCAGTGGTTGGGAGTCCGCCTGCTGATACAGGGGACACGGGTTCGTGCCCGGGTCCGGGAAGATCCCACATGCCGCGGAGCGGCTGGACCCGTGAGCCACGGACGCTGAGCCTGCGCGTCCGGAGCCTGTGCTCCGCAGTGGGAGAGGCCACAACAGTGAGAGGCCCGCGTACCGCAAACAAAGAAACAAACAAAAAAACAAGAAATATTCCTTAGGTCACAGTTTCTGTGGGTCAGTAATCCAGACACTGGCTTGCGGTCTCTCATGAGGTTGCACTTAAGTGTTCAGCCAGGGCTGTAACCATGTGCAAGGGCTGGAGGGTCCACTTCCAAGGTGTCTTGGGGCTGTTGGCAGGAGCCACAGCTCCTTGTCATGTGAGCCTTTTCATAGGGCCTCCCCCATAGTAAGGGACCCAGGACAAAGAGGGAGGGAGAGCGCCCCAGATGGAAACTCCAGTCTTTGTATAACCTACTCTTGGAAGATACATCCTATTACTTTTGCTTTAATCTATTCAATAGATGTGATCAAATAAGTCCAGTCCACACTCAATCAGAGAGAAATTAAACTCAGTCTCCTTTAGAGCCCTTAATATATTAATAGTTTTTTTTCCCCCAGGGGCCACACAGCTTGCAGGATCTTAGTTCCCTGAACAGGGATCGAACCTGGGCCCCAGGAGTGAAAGCGCCGAGTCTGGACCACCAGGGAATTCCCAATCATAGTTGTTTTAAGTTCCCACTTAATCATTCCAACATCTTTGCCATATCTGAGTTTGGTTCTGATGCTTGCTTTCTCTCTTCAAACTGTGTTTTTTGCCTTTTAGTATGCCTTGTAACTTTTTTCTTTCTTTTATATTGATGTACAGTTGATGTACAATATTATATGTCACAGGTGTACAATATAGTGATATACAATTTTTTTTGGTCAATCCCAAGCTCCCTAACTATCCTTCCCCCTACCCTTCCCCCCAGGTAACCATAAGTTTGTTCTCTGAGTCTGTTTCTGTTTTGTAGAATAAGTTCATTTGTATCATCTTTTTAAAATTCCGCATATGTGATATCATATGATATTTCTCTTTCTCTGACTTACTTCACTCAGTATGACAATCTCTAGGTCCATGCCTTGTAATTTTTTGTTGAAAGTTGGATGTGATGTATTGGGTAAAAGGAACTCCAGTAAGTAGTCCTTCAGTGATGTGTTGGTCAGGTGTGAGGGGAGGGGAGAGGAAGTGTTTTATAGTCCTCTGACTAGGCATCAGTTTTTAGTGAGCCTGTGCCTCAGGACTGTGAACTTCACAAGTGCCTCCACCCTCACTACCTTAGGTGGGACCGGATGGCCAGAGGGGACGAGAGTTGGGCATCTCCCTTCTGCTGGGTTAGTTAGGCTCTGATAAGACCCCAATAATTTAGGATCCGGTAAAAGTCTCTCTTGAGGGCAGGCCCTGTAAAGAAGATAAGGATGCTCTGGTTATTTCAGAATGGTTACTTTTCCCCTCCCCTTGCAGGAAGCACCAGGGGATTTTTTAACTGGTTTTTTTTTTTTTTTGGTACGCGGGCCTCTCACTGTTGTGGCCTTTCCCGTTGCGGAGCACAGGCTCCGGACGCGCAGGGTCAGCGTCCGTGGCTCACGGGTCCAGCCGCTCCGCGGCATGTGGGATCTTCCCGGACCGGGGCACGAACCATCGGCAGGCGGACTCTCAACCACTGCGCCACCAGGGAAGCCCCCACACCAAGGGATTTTTTTTCCTGTCTCCACTGTGAGAACCTGGTAGAGCTCCTGGAGGTAAAACTAACAAAATTCCCCTCTCCCCTCGTCCCCACCCCCACCATGACTGCGTCCTCCTGGAGTTTTTATCTCTCAGATTTGTCCACACTGAGCCTCCAGCAATTTGTCAATTACAGGTCAGGTTTTCTTACCTCAGCACTGCTTTCTATGGAGCTTTCTGCTTGTGGGTTTCTGCTCCAATAGGGTGTAATTCTCTATATCTGTCTGTCTGTCTCTCCAGTTTTAGGGGTGTTACCTTGTGACCTCACTTCTGACAGATCTTAGTTGAATTGTTGATTTTTTCAGTTTGTTCAGCTTTTTATTTGTTGTTAGGATAGAGGAGTGTCTTTTCTTTAAAAAAAATTATTGAAGTATAGTTAATTTATAATGCTGTGTTAATTTCTGCTGTACAGCAAAGTGATTCAGTTACATGTACATATATATATTCTTTTTCATATATTCTTTTCCAAACTCCCAATCCATCCCTTCCCCACCCTGCCCCACAGCCACAAGTCTGTTCTCTACGTCTGTCCTATATGATTTGTCTTTCTCTTCCTGACTTAACTTCACTTACTATGATAATCTCCAGGTCCATCCATGTTGCTGCAAATGGCATTATTGCAAGAGGGATGACTTTTAATTTCCATACATGTTAACTGCAAGCCAGGGGTTTTGTAACGTCATTATTGCAATCAGCATATCACCGTGTTTCCTGGCCCATTTTCTGCTCAGTCTTATTGAGAAATTGCTACATGCCAGGCACTGTTTCAAGTGCTCTACTTGTATTATCAACAACACTGTGTGAGTAGTACTGACTTAGTTTGGGTTCTATAAAAGCAGAGCCTGCAGAAGCAATTTGTGTGCATGAGATTTATTAAGAGCATGTTCTAAGGAAAACTGGTAAGGGAGAGAGGGAAGCAGAAATAAGAAAAGAGAAAGTGCTACACAAGAATGGGACTTCAGGTGAAGTGTGGTCTCAGACTGATGCCTGGGGGCTTTGGAGTGTAAACGGTACCTTGTCTCATTGTTAGGAAGGGAGCAGAGCTTCTGTACCCTCACCTCAGCCGGTCATTAGTTACAAGCCATGATGAGAGCCCTCCTACTTTTTCCATTTTATAGATGAGAAAATTGAGGCCCAGAGAAGTTGAATAATTTGCTCAAGTTCACATGACCAGGAAGTGGTGGGATTGTATTAGGACCCCAGGCATTCTGGCTCTGTGGATATATTTTTATTTTGCACTTTATAAGGAATACTCAGCTAATCTCATTTGACTTTCCAAAAGCTCTCAGAGGTAGTTGGAGCACCAATGATTATTCTAAATTTTCAGATGAGGAAATCGAAAGTCAGATCTAGGTTTTTAAAAACCTCTAGGTCCTGGTCTTGTTCTGTCTCCCTGTAATGTCTTGCTCTCTTAAATCAACCAGAGTTTGTTTCACTGACCGTATGATTAAAACAGTAATCACCTGATTTAGGAACATATAACTTGATGGGTATAGAGTATCTATAAGCTATTCATACGATTGAAATGGAAAACCTCATCTCACCAATAGGGGAGGGGCCCTAGCTTCTACTGAGATGTTATTTTGAATCACAGGCTGGCTGGCTCTCAGATGAGTGGATTTACTGCTTTGTAATTGCAAAGTAATAACAAGAACAGCATCCTGCTGCTGAATTCTTTTTTTTTTTTTTTTAAGTATTTATTTATTTATTTATGGCTGCGCCGAGTCTAAGTTGTGGCACGCAGGCTCCAGAGTGCATGGGCTCTCTAAGCAGCACCTGGGCTTAGTTGTCCTGCGGCATGTGGCATCTTAGCTTCCCGACCAGGGATTGAACCCATGTTCCCTGCTTCAGAAGGTGGATTCTTAACCACTGAACCACCAGGGAGGTCCCAGTGCTGCTGAATTCTTGATTGCAGAAGAGTTAAAAATTGTGTTAAAAGAGCTTATACACGGAGGCAACTCAGGATGCTATTGGAGAGAATCATACAATTATTTATTATCTTCATTAATATTCTTGAAGAAAAGGAATTACAAGTTAATAAAGAGGTTATAAGTTTCAGCAGAAAAGGAGGAAGGAGAAACTTGAGGAGAAGCTATTCCATCTTGGGAAAAATAACTTGAAATGGAGCTTTTAAAGTCAGCTTTTAGGAATATTTAGTTTCCCCCAAATCTCAGGAATATAAGAATGCAAAAAGGACAAAGTTAACACTGAAACAGCACAAATGACAAATGTGTGGTCTACATTTGCTGCTTCTGTTTCTTATTCCTCAATTCCTTTTGAATCCTCCATAGTCTGATTTCCGCCTAGTTATTTGTGGTTGCTCCCAGATTCATTTTCTACTCTTTCCCTGCTCTGTCTGTATCAAACCTACCTTTTTGAGTAGATCTGGTCCATGAAAGGAACTGGCAGGAGGCTAAGGTGGTTTCTCGGGCAGTGGTACAGTCTCTGTCATTTCTGGCTCAGTGGACTTGTGCCCTTTTCCTGTAGTCCCAGCTCGGGAAGGCAGCCTCCGCCACTGTTCTCTTTCCCACCAGAAGTCCTGGTTTCTGGCATCACCATCTCCTTCTTTTGTTCCGTCAGGCCCAGGGGTGGCAAAAACTTCGTGGCATTGCTAATCTCTGTGTTGCCTCATTGCCCATTTAGCTTCTCAGCTCTTCCATCACTTGGTTAACCAGTTACTTGTACTGAATTTCCTCTACTTGAATTGCCTCTCCTCACTTTTTAATTATTTGTGCCTCTTACATCTTGACCTCTGCACTTTTCTTTCCACACTGCTTTAACTAAGTGAACTCATCTACTCTCATATCTTCAACCATTATCTTCACCTCACCGGCACCATTTTTCTACCTGCCTAGAGGATGTCCCCACCTCGCAATGCTGCAAAACCTTTGAGATCGAGATGCCCCAAGTTACTTGGTGGACAGAGGTGATGGTGGGAAGCTTATTGGCTCAGAGATATTCGGAGATTGAACATCAGTGGTAGGGAATAGCAATAAGTATAAAGAATATTGTGGGATAGTGACATGAAATTTAGATGATTTTTCTGCTTTCCACCTGCATGGCTCTAGTCCAGAATCTCAAGCTGCATTGCCTACAGAGTTCCAGGCAGGTAACAACTGAGTGAAGTGGGCAGGATGAAAGAAAAATGGTCTCTTGATTTATGTTTTTTTTTTGATGCAGAAACGCTTTGTGTGCGTATTAAAACATTGTAGGAACCCTCTTCCCTTCCATAAGGAAAGTGTTCTCTCCCATTTTTCAGGAAAAATTCTGCCATCTTGGTGTATCTTTTGTTTTCCTACTTTGGTATAGACTTACAGGTGTTCCCCCCTATCCAAAAGTAGAGAGTTCCTATGAAACCTTTTGTAAGCTGAAAGATGTAAAGAAGCAATTACCTTAGGACACATTTTGCTAACGGATGCACAAAATAAATGGAGAGAAAACACAGATTCTTACAGACACAGCTCAAAGCTATGGCGGCCTGATGCTGAGATGCTGAATGTAGTCCCTGGGGAGGGAGTTTGGTAGGGCCGTTCTTGCTGCTTGGGCTGAGCGCTGACTCTGTAAAAGCTTGCTGCAAAACAAACGCTGAACACTATTTTTGCTTTTTGTCTTTTTTTTGTAAAAGCGAAAATCCTTTTCTGATTTCTTTCAGTTGGCGAAAACAGGTACTAACGTAGGTCTTTCATAAAGTGAATTGGTGAAAAGCGAACTTTTTAAAAGCAGGGGATACCTGTAAATCCAGAAAAGTGGTTTTCTACTATAAGTAAACACCCCTGTTTACCTTAAACTTACATAGTGCTCTGCGTCAGTTATATCTCAAGTTTAAATTTATTTATTTATTTTTGGCTGCGTTGGGTCTTCGTTGCTGCACACGGGCTTTCTCTAGTTGCGGCGAGCGGGGGCTACTCTTCGTTGTGGTGCACGGGCTGCTCATTGCGGTGGCTTCTTTTGTTGCTGAGCATGGGCTCTATGTCCCCTGCATTGGCAGGTGGATTTTTAACCACTGCACTACCAGGGAAGTCCTCTTAAGTTTAATTTTTATCTTTTTGTATGTCAGTTGTATCAATAAAACTGGAAGAAAAAAATATTGCAAAGTTAAAACAAAGAAAGTAGACACCCCTGCAAGCCTGATGCTGATTGACACCTCCAGGCTGAAAACTTGCCTTTGACCTCAGTGTTAGGCATGGAAGAGAAGGTGGTGACGCCTGAGGAAATTCGGACAAGGCATGCCCTGTCTAAAGGGGCTGCAGTTAGCTCCAGCTGAGTGTTGCCCTCTAGGAAATGGGTCTGATGTTGCTGGATCTTCCAATTTTTAAAGAAAAGCCAGAAATTATATTTCTATGTGATGTCTCCTGATGTGAAAACACTTGGAAACATGTGCTTTCTTTTTTTTGGTATGCGGGCCTCTCACTGTTGTGGCCTCTCCCGTTGCAGAGCACAGGCTCCGGACGCGCAGGCTCAGCGGCCATGGCTCACGGGCCCAGCCGCTCTGCGGCATGTGGGATCTTCCCGGACCGGGGCACGAACCCGCATCCCCTGCATCGGCAGGCGGACTCTCAACCACTGCGCCACCAGGGAAGCCCCCATGTGCTTTCTTTGATTTGAAAACATATATACACATGTTTTATTGGCCAAACAAAACCTGTCTACATGCTGAATTTCCTGTGGGTTTGGTTTGTGGCTTCCAGTCTAGTCCCAGTCTGCATGCTAAGTCAGACTTATTTCTTTAAACCAGTGTCTTTGAGCTAAAGACACATGCTGGCTTATTACCACAGCTGCTCCTAATCCTTGTTAAATCTGCTGGATGTTTTTCGTTTCTTCACCAGATCCACTCTTCACGCCTCTCCTTCCTTATCTCTGTCCTGGGAGGCTGACTGGTGTGTCCTTCCTCGATGGCCTTTCTGTTTGGCTTCCGGCTGCTTTTGGCCAGTGAGAGGCACAGGTGGGAAAGGGGAGGAAGGGAGGAGAGCGAGGTCCCAAAGTAGATTACACTCGCAGCGTTGAGAGATCACCCTTCTTGGGCCATGACTTTGGCCTATTACTGAGGAAATTATGAATTGAGTAATGTTTCAACCTGTTATCCAGAAAAGCTAGATCTACACCTCAGCAGCTACGGTCCTTGACCAGTCTTGCTATAGAGTTGCAACCAAGACCTCTGACAAAAGTTGCAATTTTTCTCAGAGGTCTTGGTTGCAACTCTTGTCTGAAGCAGGATTTTGCTTCTTATTGATCTGTCTTCCCCAGATTGTCACTTCAGACACACTTCCTGCCTCTAGCTTTTTATATAACAATGCCAGTAACAGGCATATCTCTTGCAGTTAGCAGTTTTGGATGACAAGGTTGCTTTTACTTTTTTAAAGCAGTATTTGCGGGCTTCCCTTGTGGCGCAGTGGTTGAGGG
This sequence comes from Monodon monoceros, assembly GCF_005190385.1. Classification (NCBI taxonomy): domain Eukaryota; kingdom Metazoa; phylum Chordata; class Mammalia; order Artiodactyla; family Monodontidae; genus Monodon; species Monodon monoceros. Next base: position 123,968,258 of record NW_021703778.1, on the reverse strand, counting down.
TCCGCCTGCCGATGCAGGGGACACGGGTTCATGCCCCGGTCCAGGAAGATCCCACATGCTGTGGAGCGGCTGGGCCCATGAGCCATGGCCGCTGAGCCTGCGCGTCCGGAGCCTGTGCTCCGCAACAGGAAAGGCCACAGTGAGAGGCCTGCGTACCGCCAAAAAAAAAAAAAAAAAAAAAAAAAAAAAGCAGTATTTGCAGTTCATAGACACCCTTGCTTCTATTCCATTTCCCTAGGTAGGATAATCACAATTGCAACACTTTGGTAATGTCCCATACCGTTAAATATAAGACCCACCTTTTCACATTTCCTTTAATGTGGACATGAAATCCCACCTGCTTTCTCTCTTTGTGTAATCTCCAGTCGCTTATTCCCCAACTCTTCTCCCAAGCTGTTAGCCCCTTCATGGTTTCATTTCTTTATCCTTCCTGATGAAATTCCATGGTGTGTCTCATCCTTCAGTCTCTCTCTTGCTGGCATCCTTGCTTCCTTTGTCCCCATGTCCATCTACTACATCTTGCCTGCAAACCACCAACTCATACCTTTTTCACTTGTGAGATGCTCCTTCTCCAGAGCTTGGGTTTCTGAAAGATACTGGAGACAGTCACACTACATGGGTACTGGTGTAGATGTAGGTTTATAGCATCCAATGTCAGTGGAGTGTACAATCCTTTAACATTTCCTCCAACCCTCTCCCACTCTTCCTAGGTTTCCATCTCTACTCCAACTCCCTCATTTTCTGTGGACAGTCTTATTTAATATGTTCCAGGAAAAAGACAGATAATAATTGCTCCCATGTACACATTTGTCTGCATGGGTACAGTCTTTATGTCGCGTCATCATGCTTTGATGATGAGTCGCTCCTATCCAAGGCTCATCTGAGAGCTGAAGTGCTACCTCTCTGATCCCCTCCAAGACAGAGGGGACAGATTTACCTTCTATTTTCCATATTTGTGTCCGCTTCCTCTTCATTGCTCTTTCCTGCAGAATAAAACCACTTTCAAATCTTTCCCATTAGAGAACTTGGACAACAAAAGAACATCTGCTGATGACCCAGCTCCACTTCTAGATATTCCCCTCCCCACCCCCATCTCTCTCCTTCCCTGCTCGGTCAAGTCTCATGAAGGGGCTGTCTACACTGCCTCACCTTCAGTTACTCTTCAATCCTCAGTACTCTGCTTTCCACTCCCATCTTGAAAAGGTTACCAATGATTTCCTGGTTGTTAAATCCAATAGACACATTTTGGTTGACATTTTATGACCTTTATGAGACATTTGACCTTTTGGACCACTCCATTCTTGAAATCCTTCCCTTAATTTTCTTGGCACTATTCTCCTGGTTAGTCTAGCTGTCTTCTTCTTACTCAGTCTCCTCCAGTTAGTCCTCAGTTTTGGTTTTCCCCAGGGGCCTCCTCTCAGCCTCCTGTGTTCTTATGCTATATCTTCTTTTTGGGCAGTCTCATCTATGCTCATGATTTCGCTTACCACTTATGTGCTGTTATTCCCAAACCCTCTGTGTTGAGACTAAACTACTCTCCTGAACTCTGGGCTTATACAGTCAATGTATTTTTGTTATGTCGTCCCAAGGTACACAAACAACAATACTTCAAAACAGAACTGAGCTCATTCTCTCTCCTTCCAGCGACCCCCATCCCCACCTCACCTCCCTGGAATGCCCACCACTCGTTATTGTCAGTGAAGAGAACTATCAAAGCCCGCGTTCCCTGGGTAAGAAATCTGGGCATTGTTCTCAATTCCTTCTTTTACTTTGCTTCTACACTCCCAATTAATCAGTCTATCTATTTTCTAAAAATGTCTGGTACTTATCACCTCCCGTCCAGATCCATTGCCTCTCGTCTCTAAGTTTAGGCCCCTCTGCTTTCTCCTTTAGAAAGAGATTTGTGTGTGTGTGTGTGTGTGTGTGTATATATATATATATTTTTTTCTATCCTTTTTCTGATTCTTTTCCATTATAGATAGGTTATTACAAGATATTGAATATAGTTCCCTTGCTATACAGTAGGTCCTTTTTGTTTATCTGTTTTATATATAGTAGTGTGTACATGTTAATGCCAAACTCCTAATTTATCCCTCCCTCCCCAGGCCTCCACTATCCTGTTTGATAACCATAAATTTGTTTTCTATGTCTGTGAGTCTATTTCTGTTTTGTAACTAAGTTCATTCGTATCTAGAAGATTTCTAAAGCTCTGTGGCCTGCCTCGTGAGTGGCTGTCAGGCCTGCTCAAAGCTCCAGGATTCCCTGCTGGGCTGTCACATACCTGCCAAAGCACAGCATTCAAGGCTCCCAAGAAACCAGCCGTGGAAGGCTTCCTTCTTGAGGAAAAATTCTTTGATTTATTCAGAGATCACAGAGGCTAACACAGCCGCAGAACAGAAGAAAATCTGGCTTCATTGCTGTTAAACACAGTTCAAAGGCTCCAGCTCCTTGAGCTCCCTGCAGGGCAATTTTACTATTCCCCAAAGGTAGATCCATTTGGAGCCTGCTTGGCTGTGCTAGTCCAGATTTGCAGATTTTGTTATTTTCTTCTATCTCATCAGTGAAGGAAACAGCTTGGAATGTAGGTTCAGGAATACAACTTCCTTACTGTTCCTCCCCCCACCCCCTTGGTATCTCAAATCTTTTCCTGCTATCCCCTCCTCCCCTCAGCTGCCAAAGTGATCTTTCTTATATTTAATCAGACTCTTTTCCTCCCATCTCCTATAGGCAGCACCTGGCCAAGAAGGTAAAAGAAAGGACATGCGGGCTGTTGGGTCTGGGGAAAGCGTCACGTGTAGTTCTTCCTGTTGAAACTTTAGGGCTGTCTAATACCTGCCCTCATTCAATTAGGTAAAGCTCTAAGCTCTCTTCAAGTTTCATCTCAAGCACCTGATTTCCCCAAGCAGACTGTGGGCCCCACATGCTCCCCTCACTTTGTGCAAGCTGCCCCTGCCCTCCAGCAACCTCCGTGGTGCCATTGTCCTGGGCCTGTCTTCCCATTGCAGTGTCAGCTCCATGAGAGCAGGGCTCTGCCTTTTCTTGTTGATGTTCCCAGGGCCAAGCACATCCTGGGCACTTTATTAACGTGTGTTGAATGAACAAATCAAACTTTAATACCCTCCCCCGCAATGGAAAAAATCAAATCAACAAAAAACTGACACCCTCTCTCATTTGGATGTACCATCATGCACCTGATCACGTAGATTAGAAATGTTCAAACTTCCCTTTTCTTCATTTCCCAAATCTAAAAATTAAAAAACAAACAAAAAAACCATTTTTGTCCCTTCTTAACTGGGCTGGAATTCACTCTCTGTTGTCCTTTCCTTTAGTACCATGCTTATCCAGGTTCCTGTTTTCTCTGACCAGGAATTAAGATTTTTTTTTTTTTTTTCCTTAAACACCACTATTTGAGTGAGTATGCCAGAATCTAATTGGCTGTAAGATTCTATTCCAGAGATTTTAACCTGGAGTTCATGGATGCCCCAGAGAGTCCCGTGGATGGTCTTTAAAGGTCTGCAACCCTCTGAAATATTATGCAAATTGTTCAATATGTGTGGGGTTTTTTTCCCTTGGAACAATGGTCTACCTTTCTGCTTCCTTTCGAGGGGATCTGTGTTCCCCTCCCTGGTCCTCTCACCTTCAAATTTTCTTATCCTAGCACAAGTGTACCTGGGCCCCTCCTGAAGCGCCATTCACATCGTGCCAGTCTCCAGTTTAGACTTGCCTGCCTCCTTTCAAGGCCCTCCTTGATTTGGCCCCATCCTACTTTTCCAGCCTAATTTTACCCTCCTTTCTTGTCTTGAACCCTTTGCTCTAGGTGGCCTGCTTTCCCACAGTCCTAACTTTCCTCCTGCACGTGACAGTGATTCTAGGAGACTTGGTTTGGGATTCCAGGTCCTGGCTGGAATGAGGGGGACTCTCTCTGGGACGGAGCTCTGCAGACGGTAGTGCAGAGGGTGGAGAAAGCTGGGTACACATTGATAAGTGTACCCAGTGGATCCTTGTTGTCTGAGCCGGGAGAGGTGGCATTTTAGAGCAGGACAATCATGGAACTGTGTGCTCTGGAGGAGAACCCTCAGAGGTGTAATGATCTGGTTTAATCAGCCAAGAAAATGGAAAAAGAGCAGTGGTTGGCTGATGTTTTGGACCAATCTGCTCATGGAGGATGGCAGGAGGGCTCTGGGGCGGGGAGTGAGCAAGCAACAACTGAGGGCAGGTGGAGAGAGCACACAGGGCACTACTCCAGGTCAGCTTCAAGGAGACCAGCAGAAGGTAGCTGGTCAGTCAATCAACTAATATGAATTGAATGGCTACTTCATACCTGGCAGAGCTCTATCCATGGGTCTGCATTTCAGGAGCTGGAGTTGAGTCATGAGAAGGTGACTAAAGATACGGCGTTGGTGGTAGAGGAATTGGACATTGGATAGATTACGAAGGCAGGGATACAATGACAGGGGCCCAAGGCAGGAGTCTCACTCCTCACAGAATAAAGCAGGAGTGTAACTGGACTTCTTAACCTGAGACTATGAAAAGAAGAGGACTAGCAGCCTGGCCAGATTCCCTCCTTAATCCCAAAGAATAAGTCTTTAGTGGTAGACTTTCAGGCACTATGGAAGATAATAGATAACAGCTCACATTTATTGAGCACTTTCTACATGCTAGGTACTGTTCAAAGCATTTCATGTGTATTATTTCATTTAAGCCTCACGACAGCCTTGTGAAGTAGGATGTATTACATTATTATCCTTATTTAAATTTTTTTTTTAAATTTTGTATTGGAGTATAGTTGATTAACAATGTTGTGTTAGTTTCAGGTGCACAGCAAAGTGATTCAGTTACACGTATACACATATCTATTTTTTTTCAATTTTTTTTCCCATTTAGGTTATTACAGAATATTGAGCAGAGCTCCCTGTGCTATACAGTAGGTCTTTGTTGTTTATCTATTTTAAATATAGCAGTGTGTACACGTCAATCCCAAATTCCCAGTCTATCCCTCCCCCCACTCCACCCTTCCCTGCTGGTAACCATAGTTTGTTCTCTTAAGTCTGTGAGTCTGTTTCTGTTTTGTAAATAAGTTCATTTGTATCATTTTTAAGATTCTGCATATAAGTGATATCATATGACATTTGTCTTTCTCTGTCTGGCTTACTTCACTTAGTATATCATTCTTACTCTTTAAACAAGGAAACTGAGGAGTGGAATGGTTAAGGAATAATTTGTACAAGGTTACACACACTTAGTTCGTGATGAAGGTGGGATTGGAACCCGGGCCAGCTATTTGCGAGTAGGAGACCTTACATCAGGCCCTCAAATCCATCTCTTCGGCCGTTGCCAGCTCTGCCCATCTGACTCCTGGGTGTCCTGCAGGCTTCAGGGCACAGCGAATGCTCAGGGAGTGTTGCCACCTCACTGACTGCTACTTGTCTCTATGGGCCCACCCCCTCTATTGCTTCCGTGGTCCCCCTACTTCCTACCCTGTGAATGGCCCTGACATTAAGTATTGGAAAGGCAGAGACAGAATGGGGAAAGCTCTGAGAAAAGCAACAAAAATGATTCAGGAAAGAAAGGGATTGATGTATTTGGAAAGTTAAAAAGAGATATATTTATCTGACCGGGCTGGGTGACAGCTAAGAGAAGATGTGAACAAGAGGGCACATAATGGGCTAGATCTGTCTTTTTTTAGGTACTTTACAGCTCCAGCATCAGTACCTCTCTCTCTGGTCTCATGCTGAAGTTCAACAAGGATTTATTGAGTGTAGGAGGCTTCACTTTTAGATTCAGTGTGTTTCCAGAGGCTGCATCTTAAGTGGCTCAGTTGTAAGGTAAAAACCTGAGGGCATCTGTGTTAGTGCCTTCACCTGAGCTGATGGATTTTGGCAGCGTTGTTGGAAGTCATCAAATGAATGGGATAAGACAGAGAGATATGACTTTTATATCTCAAAGAGACCTGAAGGATCATCTAATCTTCATTTTCTAGGTATGAAGACTGAAGCTCCAAGCAGTTATGTGATCTGTCCAGAGTCATATGGCAAAATTGGTGACTGGGGAGGCAGGGAGGCATCCTGATTAGAGGGAAGAGCATGGAGCTTCCCTGGTGGCGCAGTGGTCAAGAGTCTGCCTGCCAATGCAGGGGACACGGGTTTGAGCCCTGGTCCGGGAAGATCCCACGTGCCGCGGAGCAACTAAGCTCGTGCGCCACAACTACTGAAGCCCACGTGCCACAACTACTGAGCCCGTGCACCTAGAACCCATGCTCCGCAATGGGAGAGTCCACTGCAATAAGAAGTCCGCGCGCCGCAACAAAGAGTAGCCCCTGCTCGCTGCAACTAGAGAAAGTGCGTGCAGCAACGAAGACCCAATGCAGCCGAAAATAAATAAATAAAGTTATTAAAAAAAAGATTGTAGGGGTTGGCAAAATCCATGCTAAATCCAGCTGTACGCATCCAGTCATAGGCAGGTCTGGTCTGGAGTAGGCTTCCCGTGTTGGGAGGACAGTCTGGTACAACACTGGGAAGGAGCAGAAGCGAGTTCCTGTTCCACGTGGTAAAAGGGAGATGCTGAGCAGAGCATGTCTGGTTATTCTCCCCAGGTTTACCAATCGCATGTGTTACTCTACCTCCTTGAGTTGAGTGCATAGTTGGGCGGAGAGAGGTCACCAGTGTATCACTCACGGGGCTCTCTCCTATGGAAGGAAACTTTAGTTTTTTGGCTGCACTGGGTGGCATTGGGATCTTAGTTCCCTGACCATGGATGGAACCCATGCCCCCTGCAGTGGAAGTGCAGAGTCTTAACCACTGGACTGCCAGGGCAGTCCCTGGAAGGAAACTTTAAAAGGCAGAACAAGTGTTCTCTCCTCACAGGAGGAAAGACAATGATAATCCAATAATCAAATGTACAAAGGTAAAATTTTCATTGTGACATAAGTGGGCATTCCTGGTAACTTATTTATTGATGGACATTACAGTTGCTCCCTTATTTTGTTCTTACAAAAATGCAGCAGTGAACATCCTGGGACATCCGCCTGGTAATACATTTGCTAATTAACTAGTGACTGGTAAATTTCCAGGAGCTGGGCTGCTGGCTCAAAGGAAATGTGCATTTCAAATTTCGATAGCTATTGCCCTATTGGCCTCTAAGAATGTTGCACTGATCTGCATTCTCAGCGGCGTAGGAAAGTAGTGGCAAGGCTCAAATGATGGGCGCGCAAAGTCTGTTTTAAATGATCCAGAGGGAATATTCAATTTCTATAAAATCATATAAAGTGATAGGATGTAAGTTTATAGAGTGTTTGTTGGGCATTTTACTTAATATGAACTTACTTAATCCTCATTCCTCCGAGGAGGGTATTATTTCCATTTAACAAATGATGATATGCGGCTTCCCTGGTGGCGCAGTGGTTGGGAGTCCGCCTGCCGATGCAGGGGACACGGGTTCGTGCCCCGGTCCGGGAAGATCCCACATGCCGCGGAGCGGCTGGGCCCGTGAGCCATGGCCGCTGGGCCTGCGCATCCGGAGCCTGTGCTCCGCAACGGGAGAGGCCACAGCAGTGAGAGGCCCGCGTTACCGCAAAAAAAAAAAAAAAAAAAGATGATATGGAGGGTGAGCAAGATTAAACCATTCAAGGTCACAGAGTTGTAAATGGAGGAGAGAGTTTGAATTCACTCTGGTTCTTGTTGTCGTGCTCATAACCTTGGACATCACCACACCACACAACACACCAGCTGTGTGACACGGTGATTTTGCAAAGAAGAAAAGATCATAATAAAATGATGGTGCTGTAAAAGAGAAGGTTCTGCTTTCATGCAAATGGTCCAGATAATGAGTCTGAAAGAATCATCGACAATGTGTGGTGTATCTAAGAAGAACTGCTAAATAAAATGTTTTCCAAAGATTTGCATGAAACATCAGCTGGGCTTTGATGCTTGCTGGTTGTTTAAAATGTTTATTCATGTTGAACAATGTTTATTTATTGAAAATACCATCTATTTAAATCAAATTATCTCCATAACTGAATATTTATATGGATGGTTTGTTGAATATTCCTAAACATTTGCCCAAACCACAAACGATTTATTCACAGTTATAAACGTTTACTTCTTTAGAGTAAAAAATTGCTTGAAAGGAACTTAAAAGCAAATTGACATTTCTGCAGTTTGCGAACATCTGCAAAGCTTTCTGCACAGTAGCTGCTAGATATTTCTGCCTTAGAAAATAGCTAGATATTCTAATTACTTATGTTCAATATAATATTGAAAATTCACACAGCATTTCTTTTATTGTGTCATATAACAGCAGCAGCTCTTGGCTCTGGGACTGGCTGGTAATAGATGGATTTCGAGATTTTTCGAACACCTCAGCTTTGCGCCAGCACTTAATTAGCTGAAACCCCATTTCTTTCACTGTACACTCCAGCTCCATGAACATTAGGCCTTAAATAATCGTGGGCTGAACAGATGCCAGTATGAGCTGTGAAAAAAGCAGTAAACAAAGTGATGTAGTGCCTCGCGGTTTTATTCACTGTATTGAAGGTTACAAGGGACTAGATCTGGAAACTTCACCGATGCCTGTAAAGGATCATTGACACTTGGATGGATGGACGCAACTACCCGCTTGTTTGGCTTCGGCGCAGATGAGTGTTTTCAGGACTCTGAAGGTCTCAGTGGGAAGCCTTGGTGTCCTCACCTGTGAAGGGGGTGCCCAGGGCAGGGTGGGCACTGAATAATGACCTCGAGATCCTCTTTGGCTCTCTCATCTATGGTTCTATGATTCTGATCGCTGAGTCCCAAGGCTGAGAGGGACTTATAATGCTTCCTCTCTTTCTGGGTGTGCCAATTACTTTGTTGTTGTGGTCTCAAGGAGCACTATTTTATTGTTTTTGAAACAGGTGAGGGCCTCAGTTTTCCAGGGTTACACTCAACACCCTCTCTCCCCAAACACATGCCCCCATCCAGTCAGAAAGTGCCCTGTCTTGGTCCCACTGTTGAAGCAGTGAACTTGTTGGGAAGACAGCCAGTCTGGAGCAAAAAGGCACACACTTGCCAGGAAGGTGGCTTAGAAAGTTGATTCTAGATGTCCTAACCAGCCCCCCACGCCTCCCCACTGCATTCTGTGAGCCTCACATTGGGAGTAAGGGGATACTTACCCCAAGGTAAGGTCTGTTGAAGTGGGAAAATAAACCAGAAAATAGGAAGAGACTAACCTCAACCCTGTGAATCTCATGACTCTTCTTCTCTCCACCATTCTTTCCTCAAAGTCTTCTTTCTCCAACACTTTTTCTTTTTTTAAAAACCATTAAAAAAATTGAAGTATGGTTAATTTACAGTGTTGTGTTTCAGGTGTATAGCAAAGTGATTCAGACTTTTTCAGATTCTTTTCCATTATAGGTCATTACAATATATAGAATATAGTTCCCTGTGCTATACAGTAGGTCCCTTTTGTTTATCTATTTTACAAATAGCAGTGTGTATACGTTAGTCCCAAACTCCTAATTTATCCCTCCCGCCACAGTATCCCCTTTGGCAACCATAAATTCATCAACACTTCTTCTAAGTGCAAGGACATTATGGGAGAAAAATGAGGGTAACAAATCAGGAGAATGTGGAATAGACAAAGAGGGAGAAGAAATAAACTAGGTGACTTGGATTATACCCAGCTGGGATTGCCAGTGGGTTGGGCAGCTGAGAATAGCTGCAGATGGGGCTGCCCCTCACTCCCCAGTCCCAGCACTCATCTAGTAGTTGGGGGCTAGAGATGAAACAAAGTAGGGAGAGAAGTATGTGTTCTATCAGATTGTTCCCATTCTTTCCCACTTTGCTTTTAACCATTATGCATCTCTTTCAGGGGGAAAATGTGAGGCAGTTGCAAGGACAAACAAATCATCATACACCCCTTCATTCTTTGGTGATGTTTGCGGTGGCGGGAGTGAATGCGGCGGGGGGGGGTGGTCCGCCCTCACTCTCCTCTGCTTGGCTTTTCTAAAACTGCTCCTGCCCACAGTCTGTGATTGTTGTGGACTCAAGGACTCTAAGCCCTCCTCTGACCTGCCTGGCCATGGCAAGTTAAGGTTGCTGATGGCAGAGGTCAAGCTGACTCCTCTGTGGCTCATTCTGTTTGGGGGTCCTGCTTTGCTCATCCCTGACTCCCATTTTTGGGACTAGGTGAAGTTCAGAAGACAGGTTGACTAGCTCTCTGAAGAGGAAACTAACCAATACTGTCTTAGACATTTGTTTTGCTTGGCTACGGGTGAGTTGTTGATTGTAAGCCCAGAGAGAAAATGTTTTGTCCTTGGGTTGAGGTTTAGGGATTTAGGTTAATTAGGAAAAGTCACCTATTGGAGATCTATCTATCTATCTATCTTCTTGATTTTAACTCATGTTTTTCTTTGTTGTAGTTTTATTTAATTAAATGCTGATAAAAATTAATATACAAAAGTATGTCTAGTAAAAAAATAAAGGTTCCCCCCTCCTCCATCATCTCTCCATAGTTTGATATCTTGTTCTATAGTTTTTGGATCATACTTTGCCTCATTATTGTGTCAGTTACTTAACAAATAATTTTAAGAAAATGAAGGTGTCCAATCCACTACCACTCACCCACAGAGTGTGAATTTGATGGTAGCTCAAGATAATAACTTATTCTGTCCCAAGTGTCATTTATCACAGAGCTATCCTTCTGTAACCATTTTATGGCAATCAGACAAGCTTTACTTAATTTTGTCTTAAGAAAGGCTGATATTTGACGCTATGCCTGTTCTTATCAAAATTTCCATTTTTTAATTTGGCTCAATAAACATGGTAGCCTTTTGTGGTCTTGTTGACGCTCTCTCTGGTTAGACTAGGTAAAAATCCTTAACATAGTTGATTTCCATCACAAAATTTTCAGGGAAGAGTGCAAGCCTTTTGATTGTTTTCCTATCATCATGCCCTGTGGTTATGGCCTCTGAGTTCCTCCTTGAGAGCAGTGATGAAATCTTACCCCAGTGCATAGAACAGTGGCATTCCCTAAAAAAGAAAAGATTTATTGAATGAATAAATGAATTCTGGAAAGTTTTAGGGTATAATAATATCTTACGTCTGTCAAGGGTGTTCCTTTTTTTTTTCCCCAAAGAACTTATTTATTTATTTATTTATTTTGGCTGCGCTGGGTCTTCGTAGCTGCACGCAGGCTTTCTCTAGTTGCGGTGAGCGGGGCCTACTCTTTGTTGTGGTGCGCGGGCTTGTCATTGTGGTGGCTTCTCCTGTTGTGGAGCACGGGATGTAGGCGCGCGGGCTTCAGTAGTTGTAGCGCACAGCCTTAGTTACTCTGCGGCATGTGGGATCTTCCCAGACCAGGGCTTGAACCCGTTTCCCCTGCATTGGCAGGCAGATTCTTAACCACTGGACCACTAGGGACGTCCTCAAAGAACTTTTATTTTCTTCATCTCATTTTTTCCTCAGAACAGTACTATAAATTGGGTACAGAATCTCTCCTGTTCCTGTTTCTGATGAAGGAATTGATATTCAAAAATTGTGACAGAAGTGAGACTAGTTCTCCTAGTCTGGAACACTGAGGTTTTATGTTGCACAAAACATCATAAATGTAGTCTTTTCTGTTTTTTTTTTTTTTTTTGCGGTACGCTGGCCTCTCACTGTTGTGGCCTCTGAGCACAGGCTCCGGGCGCGCAGGCTCAGCGGCCATGGCTCACGGGCCCAGCCGCTCCGCGGCATGTGAGATCTTCCCGGACCGGGGCTCGAACCCGTGTCCCCTGCATCGGCAGGCGGACTCTCAACCACTGCACCACCAGGGAAGCCCCATTTTTTTTTTTTTTTTGCGGTACGCGGCCCTCTCACTGTTGTGGCCTCTCCCGTTGCGGAGCACAGGCTCCGGATTTTCTGTTTTTTATTAAAGAGTTATACAAGTAATAGATAAATGAACTTTCATTTTAAAATATTGAGTAATACAGGAGTAAAAAGAGCAAAATGTAAGTTCTCTTGTTCTGCAAACACCATTCCTAGTTCTCCCCACTATTCAACTAGCCTCAACAATGTGGTATGTATTTTATATTCCCCCTTTTATACAATGGCATATGTATTCATGTGTTCATGGCAAAGGTCAAGCCGACTCCTTTGTAGCTCACTCTGCTTAGGGCCCTGCTTTGCTCATCCCTGGCTCTCGTTTCTGGGACTGACTTCTGGGAGTGACTAGGTGAAGTTCAGAAGACAGGTTTGACTAACTCTCTTAAGAGGAAACTTTAACCAACATTTGTTCATCTAAATGGAATCTGGTTTGTTTTATCACTTCACAGTCAATTTTGGAACTTCATCCATGTCAGACACTTAACTCCACCTCATTTTTTTAATCCCACCCCTGCACCTCTCGGCATGTGGGATCTTAATTCCTCAACCAGGAACCAGGGATCAAACTGTGCCCCCTGCAGTCCTGCAGTGGAAGCTCAGAGTCGTAACCCCTGGACTGCCAGGGAATTCCCAACTCCACCTTGTTCTTAAACAGCTGCTTAGATTTCCCAGCATGTGGGTGTACCATATTTTTAAAAAATTACTCTCTTATTGATGGTTATCTAAAGTTGTTTGAACTTTGAAACTTTGAACCTTTACAAACAGTACTGAATTTAATATCATTGTATATGCATCCTCATGTACATGTACAAGAATTTCTGTAGGATATGGTTCTTATCCCACCTAGGAGTCTTCATTGCTGATTGAGTTAGTGTTTCTTAGTTTTCTTTTGTCAAATTCTTGCTTATTTCCAGCCTGGAACTGTTAAAAAATTTTTTTAAAAACAGTTTAAGCCCATTTATCTTGCAGGTTGGGTGGTTTTACCTTGCACAATAAGATTAAATGATGGTACATACTACTTCAACTATATCTGAAGACTAGGAGAGATTTTATGATTTAAGAGAGAGATAGCATTTTTGGTTTTTCTTCCTCATACTTCATGGCAGATTCTGGTAAATTTCCCTCTCCTTAATATCATTCTCCTCCATGTTGCTTACTAACATTTGGTTCGGGACAATAATGGAGCAGTGTAAAACTAGATTTCCCAGGCTTTCTTAGAAATAGTGTGACACAGTTCTGACCAGTGAGATACAAGTCCAGGAAAACTATTCTTTTCCTGACAAATGGACAGATTCAGTAGGCACACATCTTTTACTTCTAGCCTTTTGCCTTTCCTCTTTCCTTTCTGTTGCTTCCTAGAAGGAAGTCTCGATGTCTCTGTGACCATGAGGACAAGAGCCACATGCTAAAGATGGAGGAGCAGGAAGTTACAAGATGCCTGCATTGTTGGTGATTTCTTTGAGCACCTGGTCCAGCCATGGTTGGCCTGCCTCCGATTTCTGCTTCCATAAGAAAAATAAACCCTAATTTGTAAAGGCAATCACGTCAGGTTCCTGCTGCATGCGGCTTAACACAATCCAAACAGAGTCTTATCTTAGTTACTGAACAAACATAACTCAGCCCAAGTGAGTGAATTTTTCTAAAGATTCCTATCTCTGACCTTCAAAACTGTATGTTCTATGTCAAAGACTTAAGGTTTTTTTTTCTAGCAAAGTATTCTAATTTATTGCTTTACATATAACTATATATCTGTATATCTCTAATGTAATTACTTTTTGAACTATTATGCAAAAATTAAAAAATATCTTGAGGACTGTGACAAAAATTTGTGCTTGTTTAGTAGATTTTTTTTTGTTCTTTGTCTTTGGCATCGGCCGTCTGTTTCATGAGAAAATGAATTTAAAACTTCTAATATGTGAGGCATCTTTTCCTGAGAAACCCAGGAGGAAGGCAGTGTCATCCTGAGCACTGTTGTCAGGTTGTTGTCTTTTTTTTTTGAATTTATTTATTTTTGGCTGCATTGGGTCTTCGTTGCTGTGAGTGGGCTTTCTCTAGTTGAGGTGAGCGGGGGGCTACTCTTCATTGCGGCACACGGGCTTCTCACTGCAGTAGCTTCTCTTGTTGCGTGTAGAGCACGGGCTCTAGGCACGCAGGCTTCAGTACTTGTGGCACACAGGCTCAGTAGTTGTGGCTTGCGGGCTCTAGAGTGCAGGCTCAGTAGTTGTGGCGCACGGGCTTAGTTGCTCTGCGACATGTGGGATCTTCCTGGACCAGGGCTCGAACCCGTGTCCCCTGCATTGGCAGGCGGATTCTTAACCACTGTGCCACCAGGGAAGCCCCAGGTTGTTGTCTTTAGAGCATATAGAGTTGATGATTTCCTCCTGGTGCCAGGTTTGAAGGTGGCGGCGGGGTGGGGTCGGGGGGAGGGGCTGTGGAACAGTAATAAAGTAATGTTTTAAATAAACATTTCATCAGAGTAAAAGCACGTGGGAGAAACATCTTTTTCACTTTGTTGATGGAGTGAGGTTGCTTTCATTAAAAAAAAAAGTTTGAAAGCTCTTGATAGCGTGAGTTAAAGGGATTAATCCGCTGGAGCCATTACCTTCCCGAGTCACTGAGAGAAGGGTGTGAGTGTGTCTGCGTGGGGAGGGAATTGCTGGAGGATGGGGTGGGAATTGAACATGTATGAGAAAGTTTGGTATATATTATACATTTGGAGTATTAGTTTCCTAGGGCTGCTATAACACACAGACTGGGTGGCTTAAAACCACAGACATGAATTGTCTCACGGTTCTGGAAACTAGAAGACCAAAACCAAGGTGTCGATAGGGCCACGTTCCCTCTAAAGCCTGTAGGAGAATGCTTCCTGGGCTCTGCCTCGCTTCTGATGGTGGCCGGCAATCTCTGGTGTGCCTCAGCTTATAGCTGTGTCACTCCACTCCTGTCTTCAAGTAGCATTCTCCTGTGTCTCTTCACGTTGTCTTCCCTCCGTGCGTGTCAGTCTCTGTGTCCAAATCCACCCTTTTATAAAAACACCAGTCATATTGGATTACAGCCCCACCCATTAGGACCTCATTTTGATTTGATTACCCCTGTAAAGGCTCTATTTCCAAAACAGGTTTCATGATGAGGTACTTAGGGGTGAGGACCTCAATATATCTCTTTTGGGGGATACAATTCAACCTATGACAAAAGGTTTTCCGAATCTAACCTGAAATAATCAGGAAAGAGTTTCTTGCATATATCCACTATTACCTGAATTTTGGAGCAGGGAAGCAAAATAGTGAATTTGATGCCATTGGTTGTAAGCACTTTACCTCCTTGAGAGTTTCCCTCCTAGATGTCATGTTCCTTTTTGCCTCCCATTAAAACCATTGCCTGGTCCTAATCAAGTTCCGTTTAGGCCTCTCCTTCTAGTGGTGCCCCTGGGATCTTGGCCTTTCCAGACCCCTCATTCCCATCAAGAGCGCTAGGTTTCAAAATGTCATTTTTCATGGCCACCTCCCTGCACTTGGGGTGGAGTAATTCCATGGCGCTAAGTCCATCCTGGTCACCCCTGAGACGTTCGCTGTCCATTCTCATAATGAGGTCTTGACATCCCTGGGCAATTACTCTTAAGCAAAGTGGTTGGTCTCCATCTGCAATTTCTGATTTCCTCTCCCCTTCTTAGGGTAATCACCCCTTTCCTTATTCACTGCCTTCTTTTTCAGTTCAGCAAAATGTTTACCCTTTCCCCCAATAATGATTTCTTTCAGAGTGGGGCTATTGGTTCATCAGGAGGCTCTGGAGTTTTCTTCCAGTTAGGCCTGGACCCTGGGACCACAAAAGGCACAGCCATTTTCTCTGGAAGAAGGCTTTAGCCTTTAGAAATGTTGTAGGCCATAGAAAAAGGGAACAGAGATGCTTGCAGCCCATTCTTGGAAAGGATGCTTTACCCCCCAGAAAGGGCAGAATGACTTCTTCTAAATACAGCAAACAGGAAGACAAACAAAGTGAGATTTCCTGTTAAAAGCAAGTTGGACATTTGTATCCTGTGACAGGCAGATTCTCTGGGCTAGTCTTGTTTTAGCAGGTCCATAAATAGACTTCAAGAGCCACTTGGGGGGCGAGAGTGTTTGGTCATGGATGTAGTCTTAGTTCTTTCCCTTTTGTAGACACATAGTAGCTAACTCATTAAGAAGTGATTTTCCGAGCCTAAAATAACCTTTAGTTAAGTTTTATGTTGTGAAAGCTCCCGTTACATAACTTGGCTGGTTGTTACATATTGCCACTATAACAAAGTTACCACAAATTTTGTGGCTTAAAATATCAGAGATTATAGGGAGTGTGGGAGGGAGATGCAAGAGGGAGCAGATATGGGGATATATGTATATGTATAGCTGATTCACTTTGTTATGCAGCAGAAACGAATACACCATTGTAAAGCAATTATACTCCAAGAAAGATGTTAAAAAACAAAAATAAAATGCAAAAAGAAAAGAAATCAGAAATTAATTCTGTCTCAGTTCTGGAGGCCGGAAGTCTGCAATCGGTATCACTTGGCAGAAGTCTGGGTGTTGGCAGGACCCCACTCCCTTCAGAGGCTGTCTTCCAGCTTCTGGTGGCTGCTGGCATTTCTTGGCTTGTGGCTGCATCACTCCAATATCTGCCTCCATGGTCTCATTGCCTCCCCCTCTTCTGTCTGTGTCAGATCTTCCCCTGCCTTGCTTGTCAAGGGTTCCTGTGATTGCATTTAGGACCCAGCTGGATAATTCAGGATGCTCTCCCCATCTCAGATCCTGAACTTAATCACATCAGCAAGGTCTTTGTCATATAAGGTGACATTTTCCAGAGATTAGTAGATTATTTTTTTGTCCGCACCCCACAGTATGTGGGATCTTAGTTCCCTGACCAGGGATCAAACCCCGTCACCCCTGCATTGGAAGCACGGAGTCTTAGCCACTAGACCACTAGGGAAGTCCAGTTCCAGAGATTAGGATCTGATACCTTTTGGTGCCATTATTCAGCCCACCACATGTATTATGTGTGACAGACATGCATCTGCCAGGGACCTCTCAACACTGGGCTGCCTGCCTTTTGAATAAGCCTTTGTCCAAGCTGATAACTCTTCCCTTTGTTATTATGAGGGCCCCAGCACTCTCCCTGGCCACTGGTGTGTTAGCAGGGAGAACTGTAGAAATTAGTTTTCATATGGCCCGAGATCTCTGCCCACAGCCTTAGTAATAAATGGCAGACCAAGGAATCTGGGTTAATTGCCTCAGCACATGGAGGTGCACTGAGGCGGGTGTGTGTGTGTGTGTGTGTGTGTGTGTATATATATATATATATATATATATATGTGTGTGTGTGTGTGTGTTCACTGTGTTCCTGATTAAGAGAAATGTATCCTCCCCTTGACTTTGAGACTTGGCTTTTGCTCTGGACTCAAGGGTCATGGGGCACTGACTATTTATTTGCAAAGAGGCTCACCGAAATCTCATCCTACCTGTGAATTCCTTCCTGCCCCTCAAAGACAAAGAATCCTTCCTCGAGGTTCTGGTATCCCTGAAGCGCTACTACCTAAAGACCACAGGAGGTAGGAGGGAGCCACAGATGGCTCAGGATTCTTGCTCTAACTCAGAGTAACTGTTTTTTTTTTTAAACATCTTTATTGGAGTATAACTGCTTTACAATGGTGTGTTAGTTTCTGCTGTATAACAAAGTGAATCAGCTATATGTATACATACATCCCCATATATCCTCTCCCTCTTGCGTCTCCCTCCCACAGAGTAACTGTTAATTCAGAGCCGGGCTGTGGAGTCTTCCTTGAGGGTTGTTATAGCTTGTAGAAAGCCTCAGTGGATATGTTTTCCCCCATCTTGATCCCTGGGATTTGGCTATGCTGTTTGTTATTGGTAAGGTTTTGGGAAAATGGTGTAATTTAACAAAGGTTATTGGTTTTATTCTCCTGGTGCTTCTTTAATTAGGCTGCTGACACCAAGCAAGGCAAGGGTTTTGACATTCAGAACAAGACCTAGAGTTGAGTTAGATCCAAACTTTGAATCACTAAGGACCCAGGAGGTAATTTTCCTGTACCCAATTAGCATTTAAATTTGAACCCATCAACATGGCTCTTTGCGGAATTTTCCCTTCGTTTACCTTTTCTAAACAGGAACCACTGGCATGGAAGGTTATCTCTATAGTAATGAAAATATAATTAGTATTAAAATACATCCACCATCTTGTCTCATGTTAGTTCTTAATCCCTGTATATATATTTTTCTGAGCCAAGGTGTTCTCCGTCTCTTTTCAATCCTAGGAAAGTCACTTAATCCCTTGCCATAGGCTATGATAACGGTGTAGCTAATGCCCTTTGATTCATTACGCAGAGGACAGATGTATTGTCTTCTGAGGATGGTACATCTACCCAAGCGTATCCCTTTGAGTTAATTATGGTCATTGCTTTACTGCGTTCTGGACGCCGTTTCCGTTTGGGAAGTGTAACCAGTGAAGATGTTGGGAATTTGGTGTATGAGAAGCAGCTGCTCCCAGACTGTGCAACACTGGTGCTTTACCGGTGCTTTGACAAAAGGCAACCCCGAAGTACGTAAGTGAATGCGAAGAATTAAGTTCTCCCCTAAATAGCTCTTAGATCATCTACTATTACGGGCAACCTTGAGCACGCCGGAAATGACTGACCAAGGAGCAGGTGCATATTGATGGGGAGATTCCGAGACTGCTGATCTGGCTTAGGTGGAGTTAATTTTCTTGCGGACCTGGGGACTCGTAGTCATAATGTTGTTAAATCGCAAACACCTGCTATAATATGACTTTTTTTCCTGCTAATACAAATGTTCCTAAGTTGTGTGATGGAATAAGTACTTCCATGGCGTCGAAAGAAAAGGATTTAGGTGACTCAAATAGAGCTGAGAGGCTTTCCTCAGCTGAGGTACGTCAGGGAGCATCTACAGACTGGGTGCTCCCTCCATCAAGCAGGGAGGGGCAGGGTAGGGGAGCTGAGTTGTGTGGTGTTGGCTCAGGCGGTGGTTTTTGTGTGTTAATTGAAACTTGCAGCTGGGGTTGTTCTTGTTTCCACGTCTCTTGTTTGGGGTCAGACAACCATTCCAACAGTATTTTCTGAGGACTGTTTTTATTTTTTTTACTTTTTTGCGGTACGCGGGCCTCACTGTTGTGGCCTCTCCCGTTGCGGAGCACAGGCTCCAGACGCGCAGGCTCAGCGGCCATGGCTCATGGGCCCAGCCGCTCCGCGGCACGTGGGATCTTCCCAGACCGGGGCACGAACCCGTGTCCCCTGCATCGGCAGGCGGACTCTCAACCACTGCGCCACCAGGGAAGCCCTGAGGACTGTTTTTGAAGCCTTGTGGTTTATTGACTAGTTGAAATAGGGGGCAGGGACGGTGGTTGCCAAAAAAAGAGAGAAATAGAGGCAAAGGTAGAAGACATGGCAGAAGCTGAGGACCCTTTATTGGGTTTGTCTTAGTCCTTTTATGTGTTTTGCAAGCTGTACCCGGGCTTCTAGTTCCTTCCTACTTTAGTATTTTGAGAATTACTAGGAAAAATGATTGGCTTCAAGTGAATTCCATTTGTAGAAAACTATAAATAATCTATACATATAAATTATATATAAGTATATATTATATTTAAAATATATAGCACAAATATATATTATAAAAACATAACTTAAAATAATAATATATAAATATATATTTTAAATATAAACATATCACATAAAATATATATTATATGTGAATAAATTATAGTGTTATATTTATTGCATAAATATGTTATATAAATATCTAAATATGTAATATGTATTATATTATAAATACATTATATAAAATAAATATGTGATAAAATACATTGATTGCATGTCGTCTTCGTTGCTGTGCACGGGCTTTCTCTAGTTGCAGCAAGCGGGGGCTACTCTTCGCTGTGGTGCGCAGGCTTCTCATTGCAGTGGCTTCTCTTTTTGCAGAGCACAGGGCTCTAGGCGCATGGGCTTCAGTAGTTGCAGCACATGGGCTCAGTAGTTGTGGCTCGTGGACTCTAGAGTGCAGGCTCAGTAGCTGTGCTGCAAGGGCTTAGTTGCTCCGCAGCATGTAGGATCTTCCTGGACCAGGGCTCGAACCCGTGCCACCTGCATTGACAGGTGGATTCTTAACCACTGCACCACCAGGGAAGTCCCTACATGTTTCTTAAAAATGACTTACATTTACAAAGTAAAAAGCCTGATTTAAAAAAAAAAATTTTCGACTCAGGAATTTGGAGTGGTTGTGAGTGGTAGTATTCTCCTCAAGATGGTGCTCAAGGTGCTCATGGGCTTTAATTTTCTGTGTTGAATAAAAATTTATAGTACTCTATAAATTATGTCACAATCTACGGAATTATTTTCATGTAGTTCTGACAATTCTGTCACACGTCTTACGGTTCTAAAAGTTTTGCCCCTTTTGTGCTCACAGGGTGTTACTTTGTGGGTAGGCTGGCAGTGGAAGTTGGGAGTCCTGGGTCCCTTCTTACGCCCCTGGCGTTATGCACTTGCTAGAAATTATTTATCCAAGCAATTGTTGTCTTCTTAAAAGATCTCCACGGGGTCGACGATATACATTTATTCTACTGCTGTTAGTGCCTGAAACATAATAGAAATTCTTCTTAGCCTGCCTTCAGAACTAGTCTTGTGAGCACACACATTTAAAAATTCTTTCTCAGTGCTTTATGCGCATTTTGGATGAAAAAGTAGCTTTAACAAGTTTCATTGTCCACATTATTGACTGACTTTAGTGGTCAATTCTAGTTAGCTGTTCTCGGTCAACAAATTCTTTCCTTAAAGGGAAGAAAAATCCCACTAGTTAGGAGAGACGAAAGAATAAATGCTACAAGACTTGAAGGTAACTGTAAGAAAGAATTTCCAAAATGTTTTGTGGACCAACATCTACTATTGTAGGAATAAGCATATAGCCACATAAGGGGGGTACTTTGAAGATTTTGTGTTTGTTAAGAAAGCACAACTCTACTGTGAATGAGGAACCCTGAGTGGATGTCAGATAAATCAGATGTGTTTAGTCACAGTAGGAAGTGTCAAGGCCAGGAAGCAAGTTCCATGGGTGGAATTACTGTCTTGGGTTATAATTAAATAAGGCTTTGGGGGAGGGGGACACAGGGACATAGGGCAGAAAAAAACAGTTACTTTTTAGGATTAAGAATATCTAGAGGGCTTCCCTGGTGGCGCAGTGGTTGAGAGTCCGCCTGCCGATGCAGGGGGTGCGGGTTCATGCCCCGGTCCGGGAAGATCCCACATGCTGCGGAGCGGCTGGGCCTGTGAGCCATGGCCGCTGAGCCTGCGTGTCTGGAGCCTGTGCTCCGCAACGGGAGAGGCCACAACAGTGAGAGGCCCGCGTACCAAAAAAAAAAAAAAAAAAAAAAGGATATCTAGATATGGTTATGGTGGTTCGCCACCTTATTTGCAAATTTGCATACATTTGCAGTGTCCTTATTTGAATTTAGTAAAGTTGGCTGGAGAACTGGAATGAAATGGGTTATTTTGCCCCACAGCAAAACTGATGCTTTCTGTTTTTATTTATGCTGTTTTTATTTATAAATGCTATCTGTTTTTATATGTAGATCTCTAAAAGAAATGAATTTCAGCCATGAAATGTGGATTGAATAAATAAATGTAGTTCAGACCTTCTCAGGATAGGTCACTACTTGGAATCGCCCTGGCTGTATAGATATGTAGTTAGTAAAGAATACTGACCACTTTGGGTAGTGTGGAGTCTCTGAACCAGAGAGGATGAACTTCACATTTGGGAAAAGTTTCTGATTTTTTTTTTTAAATAAACTTATTATTTATTTATTTATTTTTGGCTGAGTTGGGTCTTCGTTGCTGCGCATGGACTTTCTCTAGTTGCGGCAAGCTGGGGCTACTCTTGGCTGCGGTGCACAGGCTTCTCATTGCGGTGGCTTCTCTTGTTGTGGAGCACTAGCTCTAGGCGCGCGGGCTTCAGTAGTTGTGGCTCACAGGCTCTAGAGCACAGGCTCGGTAGTTGTGGTGCACGGGCTTAGTTGCTCCCTGGCATGTGAGATCTTCCCGGACCAGGGCTCGAACCCGTGTCCCCTGCGTTGGCAGGCAGATGATTTTTTTTTTTTGCGGTACGTGGGTCTCTCACTGTTGTGGCCTCTCCCGTTGTGGAGCACAGGCTCCGGACGCGCAGGCTCAGCGGCCATGGCTCACGGGCACAGCTGCTCCGCGGCATGTGGGATCTTCCCGGACCGGGGCACGAACCCGTGTCCCCTGCATCGGGAGGCGGACTCTCAACCACTGCGCCACCAGGGAAGCCCCAGCAGGCAGATTCTTAACCACAGTGCCACCAGGGAAGTCCCCAAAGTTTTTGATTAATGAACCAAAAGCCTTTCTTTTCCCACTATCTTCAGATACTATTAAAAAATTATACAATAAACCAGCCTTGCAAAACTACAGACATTTAAAAATAATTTAAATTTTTATGAAAAGTATGGATTCATATGCAGGTATAAGAAATAACAGAGAGAGAGCTCCTAGTGTGCCCTTTGTCCAATTTCTCCCAATGGTAACATTTTGCAAAACTACCATAGAATATCACAACCAGGATATTGACATTGCTAGGATCCACAGTGTAATTTAGATTTTTCTAGCTTTGCTTTTACTCATTTGTATCTATGTGTATATTTAGTTCTAAACATTTTCCCCATTGTTTTATTTATTTTTAAATTATTTATTTATTTTATTTTTGGGTGCGTTGGGTCTTCGTTGCCGTGTGTGCTTCTCATTGCGGTGGCTTCTCTTGTTGCTGAGCACAGGCTCTAGGCATGTGGGCTTCAGTAGTTGTGGCACATGGGCTCAGTAGTTGTGACTCACGGGCTCTAGAGCACGGGCTCAGTAGCTGGGGCACATGGGCTTAGTTGCTCTGTGGCATGTGGGATCTTCTTGGACCAAGACTCAAACCCATGTCCCCTGTATTAGCAGTTGGATTCTTAACCACTGCGCCGCCAGGGAAGCCCATTCCCCATTGTTTTAACCATTGAATGCGTACGCTTTAGTGATCTTTAGTGTGTCATGATGTTGTGCAGCCATCACCACTATCTAATCCTAGTCCTGTTCCATTTTAGCACACGTGTAGATTTGTGGGTCACCGCTGCAGTCAAGATTGAGCTCAACGCTCAATCTTGTTCAGTTCAGATGGACTGATCACATAGAAACCCACGTGGTGTTGCCCTGCCTGTCCCCTCCCATTCCTAACCCGTGGCCACCACTGATCACTGCAGTATTTTTATTATTGTTGTTGTTTTAATTCTCTGGATGTGAAATATTAATGATTACGATTATAACAAAAATCCCTTTAAGCTCTGGCTTGGGGATTCTTAGCCACTCGCTTATCTGAGAACTCTAAGCTCTGGGTCTAGGGAGGGCATTTTTAAAAAACCATTTAAAGAGAAATTGAAGTATAGTTAATTTACAAGACTGTGTTAGTTTCAGGTGTACAGCAAAGTGATTCAGTTATACATATATCTATATATCTGTATCAGATTCTTTTCCATCGTAGGTTATTACGAGACATTGAATATAGTTCCCTGTGCTATACGTTAATCCAAAGCTCCTAATTTATCTCACCCCTGTCCCCCCGTCCCCACTGCCCATGCTTTCACCTCTGGTAACCATAAATTTGTTTTCTGTTTGTGAGTCTATTTCTGTTTTGTACATATGTTCATTTACATCATTTTTTAGATTTGCACATGTAAGTGATATCACATGATAGTTGTCTTTCTCTGAGTTCACCTAATATGATAATCTCTGAGTGCATCCATGTTGCCGCAAATGGCATTATTTCATTCTTTTTTTTTTTTGGCTAAGTAATGTTCCATTATGTATATAGACCACATCTTCTTTATCCATTCCTCTGTTGATGGACACTTAGGTTGCTTCCATGTCTTGGCTATTGTGAATAGTGCTGCTATGATCATTGGGGTGCATGGATCTCTTTGAATTAGAATTGCAGAGGGCATTTTAAGGGGAGCATTTGTTTTTCATTGGGTCTAGTTATTCAGGCCTCTTTGCACTAATTGTTTTCCAACTGTCTCCTGCTGAGCGCCACTGCAAGTCACCCTTGCAGGCTGTGGAGAGGAGTGGACATGCTGGAAACAGACCTGCAGGCCAGGGTGTGGGAAGACAGCTTTGGGGAGTGAGCTTCGGCAGCACTCCTAGGTGTTTGTATGCACAATGAACAATTACCAGATATAACTGACTTTTGACTCGTCTACATGCCCCGTTAGACTGTAAGCTCCAGGAGGTCCGGGACTGTATCCCGACACTTAGCACAGTGCCTCAAACATAATACCTATGATAATAACAACGACATTGTGCAACATTTATCAAATACTTATCATATCCCAGGCACGGGGCTAAGTATATTATACTCATTCCATCACTGAATTCTTTCCAAGATTCTGTGAGGTACAGTTAGTCCCCCTATTAGCCACAGAGGATATGTTCCAAGACCCCCAGCGGATGCCTGAAACCATGGATAGTACCGAACTCTATATATGTTATATTTTTTCCTATACATACATACCTATGATAGAGTTTTAAAATTAGGCACAGGAAGAGATTAACAATAATAACTAACAATAAAATAGAACAATTATAACAATATACTGCAATAAAAGTTATGTGAATGTGGTCTCTCTCAAAATACCTTATTGTACTGTAGTCACCCTTCTTGTGATAATGTGAGATAATAAAATGCCTGTGTGATGAGATGAAGTGAGGGGAATGACGTAGGCACTGTGCCATAGCATTAGGCTCTTACTGACCTTCTGACAATACATCAGAAGGAGGAGCATCTGCTTCGGGTGAACCTGAATCGTTGAACCGTGAAGGTGTCGATGGTTGATGTCAGGAACAGATGATGTCAGCGGTTGGGGGTCCTGGGTGGGATGAAGCTGGATGGTGTGAGATTTCATCATATTATTGAGAATGGTGTGCAATTTAAAACTTATGAATTGTTTATTTCTGGAATGTTCCATGTAATACTTTCGTACAGTGGTTGATCACGTGTAACCAAAAACTTGGAAAGCAAAGCTGCAGATAAGGGGTGACTACTGTATATATTATTTTACTGATTTTATAGGTGAAAAAGACTAGGGCTTAAAGATCAAGCCACTTGCCCAAGGTTATTTGGCAAACCAGGAAATGAACTAGATTTTCCTGAGTCCTAAGGCCATGCATTTAACCGTTGTGTTGTACTCCTTTGACTTTCATCAGTTTCTAATTTTGTTGATTTGTGATAAGTTTTCTGACAGTGTGTTTGGAATGAGTTGAGGTTCTTTCTAAGCCCTAACATGTGGTCAATCTTGGCCTGTGCAGAGGGGAAGGTGCCTCCTGAGGCATGAGGGAGGGTGGGGGAGGGAAGGGGGAATGGTGGTGACCAGAGCAGGTTATGCAATAGTTTGCAGGCCAGATAGAGGAGAGTGGATTGGATATAGGAGACATGAGGATTTACAGAAGGTTCTTAGGCAGGGGTGAATCATTAAAAATGTTGGCAGGGGGACGCAGGGGGCACAGGGCGGAGTGGAGAGAGCCAGGCAGGCCCAGGTGTGGTGGGCAGAAAAATGGGCCCCCAAAGATGTCCATGTCCTACTCCCCAGAAGCTGCGACTATGTTACTTCGGGTTGCTGATGAAATTAAGGTTGCTAATCAGGTGACCTTAAAACAGGGAGGTTATCCTTAGTTATCAAAGTGGGTCCAAGGGAACCGCCTGGGTCCTTTCACGGGAAAGAGGGAGGCACAGGGATAAGTATCACAGTGATGTAATGAGAGAAAGAGTTGATCAGCCATCACTGGCTTTGAAGATGGAAGAGGTCCACGAGGCAAGAAATGTAGTTCTAGAGACTGGAAAGGCAAGAAAAGCTATTCTCCCATAGAGCCTCCAGAAGAACGCAACCCTGCCAGCACCTTGATTTTAGCCCAGGGAGACCCATTTTGGACTTCTGATATTCAGAACCATAAAATAATAAATGTGTATTGTTTTAAGCCACCAAGTCTGTGGTAATTTGTTACAGCAACAATAGGAAACTAATGCACCAGGGGACACAGAAAACAGCCCAGTGGCTGCTGCTATTCAACATGAGGTGGTAAGAGTTAAGCCCAGGCTGATGGCTGTGAAAAAATGGCCAAATTGATGGATCCAGTGACTGTACCCACTGGCTTCTATAAGAGAAAGCTAGGATTTATTAGAAGCTTTGTCAGAGGTATTTTATAAGGAATAGAGAATGCCTTGATGTTTCGCCTCCTTCCATATCCTCTGAGCCAAGTGAGGGGAGTCTCTGAGAGAACCACTAAGAAAGGCCAAGCTGGGAGGCAAGCGTCTCACACATGACTGGATGCTTGCTGAGCTGCTGAACCAAGGACACAGGGCTTGAAAGGACTGGAGCAGAGTATGGGGAGAAAGTTCTTGGGAGAGTTTGACTCTGTGTCCCTGGAGATTGGGAGGCCTAGAAGCTATGCCTGACTCTTTTTATTTTTAAAATTTTTAAAGATTTTTATTATTTTTTAATTGTGGTGTAGCTGATTTACAATGTTGTGTTAGTTTCTGGTGTACAGTAAAGTGATTCAGTTATAGTCTTTTTCAGATTCTTTTCCCTTATAGGTTATTATAAGATGTTGAGTATAGTTTCCTGTGCTATGTAATAGGACCTTGTTGTTTATCTGTTTTATGTAAAGTAGTGTGTATCTGTTAATCCCAGGCTCCTAATTTATCCCTCCCCCACTTTGCCCTTGTAACCATAAGTTGGTTTTTTAATGTCTGTCAGCCCGTTTCTATTTTGTAAACAAGTTCATTTGTATCATTGTTTTTAGATTCCACATATAAGTGATATCATATGATATTTGTCTTTCTCTGTCTGACTTACTTCACCTAGTATGATAATCACTAGGTCCATCCATGTTGCTGTAGATGGCATTATTTCATGCTTTTTTTTAATGGCTGAGTAATATTCCACTCCTGGGCAAATATCCAGAGAAAACTCTAATTCAAAAAGATATATACACCCAATGTTCATAGCAGCACTATTTACAAGAGCCAAGATACGGAAGCAACCTAAGTGTTCATTGACAGATGAATGGATAAAGAAGATGTGGTATATATATACAATGGAATATTACTCAGCCTGACTCTTTCTTGAGGACGCATGATGGTCAGAGGCTGGCTAGGGCAGGAGTGAGGCAGCAGTGGGAATAGGCCTCAGGAGAAATCAATCCTGCCAACACCTAGATCTCAGACTTCTATTTTCTCCAGACTGGTGAGAAAATAAATTTCTGTTGGTGAATCTACCCAGTCTGTGGTACTTTGTTCTGGCAGCCCTAGCAGACTGCTACAGGGACCATATATAGAGAAGAGGTATGCAGGAGAGCCAATAAGGCACAGGGCACAAACTCTGGAGCCTGCTAAACCTGGGCTGAATCCCAGATTACAACCACCTACAAGAATATAACCCTGAGCAAGATATTTAACTTCTCTAAACTTGGGTTTCTTGTATGTAAAATAGGGATAATAATACCTTATCTCCAGGATAACTTGGGTTATTTATTTATTTAACTTTATTTACATATCACTTACTATATGCCAGGCGCTGCTCTAAATGCTTTGTAAATATTGTGTGGATTAAATGGTAATAGTGTAGGTAATGTGTCTAGCACAATGTCAAGCCATAGTAAGTGTGAAAACAAATATCTGTCATTGTCACTCTTATTCACATGAGCTCTACATGAAATAATTTTTTTCTAGAAAAATCCACAAATATTTCTCTAGGAAATTGAGACTGTTCTTTAGCAACCACTACTCTCTCTGATAATTAAAGCATAGTATATTGACAATTGAAATTCTGTCAGTCGGAAACTATTTTTTCTATTGAATGTGTGACTTTAAAAGCTTTGCTGTATTCTTTTCTTTTGGCCGCTTGGCTTGCAGGATCTTAATTCCCTGACCAGGGATTTGAAAGCATTGAGTCCTAACCACTGGACCACCAGGGAATTCCCTAGGTTTGCTGTATTTTAAAGTGTGATCTTTATAATGTCTCAGGGACCCCTTCAATGTGAAAACATATTTGAAATACACAGAAATCAATTAGAATATAATTTGATTTGCAGAATCATGTCTACATATAAACTTTAGCGTTGCATAAAACAAGGCTCTTCCATCCCACAACACAATTAACATGTCCTCAACGTGTTAAAGAAAAGTTGAGTGCAGTTCCACAGATGGACACTAGGCGGCACTCTTGTAAGGCAAACTCAGGCTTCCCTACTAAAAATAAGTCTGGGTTTTGCTGGTAAAATGTAGTTACTCTAAGTTGATTCTCTTGTTTAGTAGTAAGATATTCATGAGAAATAGAGAAGAATTGATTTATTCTGATACTCTAAAAGAGACATTACAAGGAGCAATCTTACAAACCCTGTAAATGTAGGACGTAATGGGGCACCATATTTTGTAGAGTTGGCCCAGAACATAAGAAATCATCAAGTACTTTGGTGGAAGTGGGTAGTACTCACTTCTATTTTGAACATTTTAAGCTCAGCACTTACAGATAGATATGTCTTTAAACTAATTTTTTTTCGTTTCCAGTTTATGCTTTCTCCTTCAACTGACAATGTTTGGATGGACTTTGTGAAGAAACAGTGGGAGAGAGAGCACATAGGAATACAGTTTGGGAAGCTTCATTTTCATCTACACACAGTTCAGCAGCAATCCCTCTTTTCAGAATAAATTAGTGCTATATATTGAAGAATATGTGTAGGTTCCTTGCCTCAGCTCTCCCACTGAGTTGTGGTGTGTCTTAGGGATCTTGAGTCTGCGCAGAAGGGAGAGATGTTTATTCCGACTTTCCTTCTTTCTCCCACTGATCCTTCCCCCAGGGCTACTCTTCCCTCTGACTCTCTCCTGCTTCTCAAATGTGCCTTAGATTCTGTCTTCTACAGTCAAAAGGAATGGACTTTTTGTCTGATTGATTTTTATTAATGGTCATGGAAAAAATTGTTACATATTCTAAAGAAAGGAGAAGAGGGAAATCATACTAAAGTAATCAAACTAGTTTTCATTCCTTTAACAATGTTGCTATGATAGAATATTATTTGGTATGGGAGACACTTTGGGGGATCCTTTAGTTATAGGTAATTTTGATATTTAAAAAAGAATTTGCCTTGATGGTAGGAGGGCATATTCTCACCTGTCTCCTCACCTTTCCACAGGCTTTGTAGTCTGCTGAGGATGCTGGGTCTGTTTTTACCCTCATTACTATCTATCCATCTATCCATCCATCCATCCATCCATCCACCCATCCATCTCCCTCACTCTGGTGCCTTTCCCTCAGCTGGAAAACATGCCTCAGTGTACCTTCTGCTCCAGGTGAGATCTTTTTGAATCAGAACACTCACATTTTCACAAGCAAAATTTTAAAAAAAGGAAAAACTATAGATGTATATGTGTCATCCATGTACGTGCTGTTCTTTAGCTACTAATTGGAGATGAGGCTCAGTAGCATTCAGGCAACATAAAGATGTGACCCAAAGAAGCTTCACGCCTAATGCATGGGTTTTGGTTATAGTGGGCGACTGTGCTGAATCCCAGCAATAACAGTGTTCATTAGCACTTTCACATGCTTTTGTGTACATAGCCTCAAGATTTGGATGCCAAGGCAATGCTGAAGCTGTGTGAGGCCGCCACTGGGACTGCAGAGATGCCTTTGGGTGTGTGTGCCTCTCACAGGAGACCCTCCTTTCCGCCTCCGTCATTTCCTCCTCGGAGCCAGAGATCCCATTCATGTGGTTATTTTTCTTTCACAGATCTTTCTCTCTGTCTCTCAGCTCACTTGCTCCAGGGGCTCTTGCCTGGGCAGGACTTCTCCCAGGAGGTAAAGGAGAGTTTAATTAGAAAAAGATCCTCTTGCCTATGGTGGCGATTATCATACTTTATCATGGGCCGCAGTCTTGACCCTGGCCTCCTCCGCAGTTTTAGTGCTTGGCTGGGAAGCCAGTTGTCTAATTCCCACTGCTGATGGAGGCTTCTGTGCTGCTCTCCCGTGGCTTGAAATGCAAAGGCACCTCTCTCCCCACCTCCATCCCTTTAGCTAAACTAAATGGTTCTGTGAAAAAGCTTTGCACAACGCTTTAAAATCACTCAACCGCGTTTCAGGTAAGGTCAGAAAAAGAGTTTTTGGTGAGGATTTTATGAGCCCAAACTAGGAGGCTGTCATTGCATTTGCCAGGAAATAAGGCCCTAGAAACACATGCTCTCTGGGTGCCTCCAAGGTCATTGCTGTGGAGTGCATGGAGCCAGGGGCTTAGAATTCCTTCTTCTGATTTGATGTGGTAGGCTGATGGCTAAACACTTTTAAGAGATGCAGCTTGTATGTTTAAAGACTAAGGTTGGGGCTTCCCTGGTGGCGCAGTGGTTGAGAGTCCGCCTGCCGATGCAGGGGATGCGGGTTCGTGCCCTGGTCCGGGAAGATCCCACATGCCGCGGAGAGGCTGGGCCCGTGAGCCATGGCCGCTGAGCCTGCGCGTCCGGAGCCTGTGCTCCGCAACGGGAGAGGCCACAACAGTGAGAGGCCCGCGTACCGCAAAAAAAAAATAATAAAAATAAATAAATAAAGGCCAAGGTTGGGCTGATGAGGATAGAGCACGAGGGCTGTGGGTCTGGGAACTGGAGGTCACAGACTCAATCTTCCCTTTGTGACTTAGAAGCCATGTGCTTTGGCTCTGACATTTTTTTTTGAAGATTTGGGTACTATTGCGGTAAAGGAACCTGCCTGGCTGCCTGTTGGCCCAAGCTGAACTCCACAAAGGGCGGCTTAACTTCCAGAGGTGTGTTCTCCCTGCCCCAGAGGTAGGAGAGGGATCAGTAAGGCCAGGGCTCCCCCGCGATGGGCCAGGAGCCACTGAGACGACATCTCTTACTACACCCCACCCCCGGCCCAAGCCGCACGATCCCAGCTCTGTTAACAAGTCCCCAAGTTCATAGTGGAACACCATGCACAGCCCTGGAGAAGTGGTTGGGGACGTGTATGCAGGATACACCTTGTTCCAAACTTCCTGATGTTCTGGGCATCTGGCTATCCAGACAAAGCCTTCAATTAAAAAAAAATTCCGACTTTCTGTCATCATGAGCTGTAGTTGGAGTCTGCTTTTTCAGGGAAAGGATTGGCAGTCATCAAGGTAGCAGGTTCTCAGAAGGAGAGGGCTCCCTGGCTAAAAATACCTGCTTGTCCTCTTCCTGTTGCAGAATCTTTCTTTTGGGTCAAGGAATTGCTCATTCCAGGTCCCCTTTTTAAAAATTCTCAAACCTCTGAGAGGTAAAGGACAGGCAGCTGTTGTTACTCATGAACACTATAGCCTGAATTAGTTGGCTAGTAACTTTCTAAAAAGTTTTTTGGCCCCGCTGCTTGCGGGATCCCCAACCAGGGATGGAACCCGCGCCCTCGGCCGTGAAAGCGGTGAGTCCTAACCGCTGCCAGGGAATTCCCAGGCTAGTAACTTTTTAATGGGAGCGAGGTGGGGGCTTAGTGGGGGAAGCAGAGCTTAGCTGATACATGTGTGTATGAGTGTGCTTGGGGGAGTAGGAGTAAATGAGGGGGGTTCTGAGCACCTGGGGTGGGGGGATGCTCCAAAGACAGTTTCTTCCTCTGGTGTAGTTTTCCTCAGAGCACTGTTTCTATGGCATCCCCACCCACCAGAGGGCCACAGAGCCATGGTGATCTCCGTGTCCTCAGTGCTAACGCAGTTATTGAGCAATGGAGCCAGGTAATGAGAGAGAGCCCGATCAGAGGAAGCATTTCCCTGCACCCGCTCTCTCTTCCTACTTTAAAATGACCTTGGAACTTACTAACTGTATTGTCTTCTTATGGTTTTTACACTTTTCTGCTTGTAAATGAATACAGTTATTTTTGTTTGGAGCTCTTTTTGTGTATGGGAGGAGATGAACAAATCTCACATTTTTGAAAGGCTTTACTTTTTTTTCTTAATCTTTTTCTTGGAGTGGTGTCTTGATGTCTTGATGCAGGAATCCAGGCTATACACAGGCTGTTAGCTGGTACCCCTGGCGTGGCCCTGTCTGTTGGTAAAATATTGGTGAACTTTTTATACATGTTGAGTCGGCTGCTGCCCTGAAGTTCCTGACAGCCCTTCCAGTCCCTCATCTGGAAGGCCCTTCTCCCCACAATCCAATAATAAAAAGGTTAATGCCTGGACCCACTGGAGGCCTCCACACCTGTACCAGCTCCATTGCCAGTAGAAGCTCCCGGAGGATGAAGTTTTGTGATCCCCTTCTCCTTGCCAAGCACTATGTAAAAACTGCTTTCTTTTTGTTTTTTACTTTTTATATAAATTTTAAAGCTTACACCACTCCATGTACAGTTATTGCAAAATATTGGCTATATCCCCCATGTTGTACAATGCGTCCTTGTAGCCTATCTACACCCAATAGTTTGTACCTCCTACTCTCCCCCCCATATTGCACACCCCACTCCCCACAGGTAACCGTTAGTTTATTCTCTATATCTATGAGTGTGCTTGTTTTCTGTTATATTCACTGGTTTGCTGTATTTTTTTAGATTCCATATATAAGTGATGTCATACAGTATTTCTCTGTCTGACTTGTTTCACTTAGTGTAATGCCCTCCAAGTCCATCCATGTAGCTGCCAGTGGCAAAACCTCATTCTTTTTATGGCTGAGTAATATTCCATTATGTATATATATCACATCTTCCTTATCCATTCATCTGTTGATGGACACACTTAGGTTGCTTCCATATCTTGCCAATTGTAAATAATGCTGCTGTGAACATCAGGATGCATGTATCTTTTTGAATTAGCGTTTTTGTTTTTTTCAGATATATACCCAGGAGTGGAATTGCTGGGTCATATGGTAGTTCTATTTTTAGTTTTTTGAGAAACCTCCATACTATTTTCCACAGTGGCCACACCAATTTACATTCCCACCAACAGTGTACGAGGGCTCCCTTTTCTCCACATCCTCACCAACATGTGTTATTTGTTATTCTTTTAAAAAATTTTTTATTTATTTGGTTGAGTCAGGTCTTAGTGGCAGCAGGCGGGCTCCTTTGTTGTGTCTCGCTGCCTCCTTAGTTATGGGATGCGAGCTCTTAGTTGCGGCATGCATGTGGGATCTAGTTCCCTGACCAGGGGTCAAACCCTGGGCCCCCTGCATTGGGAGTCTTAACCACTCAGCCACCAGGGAAGTCCCTGTTATTTGTTATTCTTTTTGATGATAGCCATTCTGAAAGGTGTGAGGTGATATCTCATTGCAGTTTTGATTTGCTTTTCCTTGATGATTAGCGATGTTGAGCATCTTTTCATGTGCCACCAAGCACTATTTTTTAAAAATGCCAGTCATATCATAATTCAGGGGTCTGCAAATCTGGCCTGTGGGGCAAATCTGGCCACCTCCCTATTTTTTATAAAAAAGTTTTATTTGACATGGCCACACCCACTCATTTACATAGAGTTCTGGCTGCTTTCACGCTACAGAGTTGAGTAATTGCAGCTGAGACTCTATTGCCCACAAAGCCTAAAATATTTATTATCTGGCCCTTTGCAGAAAAAGTTTGCTGACCTCTGTTTATCCGTTCCTCAGACGAGCAGCAGGTCTGAGGCATTTGCTTGCCGACCATGCTGTTGACTTGGCACCGTCAGCTGGTCAAGGAACCTCTTGTTTTCCTGACTTTGGCTTCTCCCTCCCTCTTTCTTGCCCTGCATCCTGCATCACTCTACCATTAATAAATGAAAAAAGTAATGAAGAGAAGGGAGCTAGTAATTGATTTTTTAAACAAATGTCAAAAAAATCCTTTGCGTATTTCTGACATTTCAAAAAAAAAAAATGTTGGTGGTTCTCTATTTGCATAGAGTTTTATGTGGTTCAGAAAGCCCATCTGTAATTCATTTGAGTTGAAGTCCCATTTGTCACTGCTGTCAGGATGGTAAAATATATTTGAAACCTTTTTGCTTTAAGGAAAATAGAAGGCTTCGCTGCACTTGACATTGAGCTGAAAACTTTACCACTCTCAGGGAAATGTCAATTCTGAGAAAGACTTGTGCAAAATGAGGGTTGGACAAAATAATTATCCTTGCAAAAGGGTTTTGCTTTTTTTGCTTGAATAGGATCCATTTCCCCCAAAGCCCATAGGTTCCTAAAACAACAAGAAGCCGTGAGAGGGTTAGGGTTGGCGTCACCATCACAAGTAGCCTTCACTTCACTTACCCCCTTAATGGGAGGTCAGTAGCATGAATAATCCCAAATGGCAGAGGACCAGGCAACTTCCATTTAGCTCTGGGGTGTGTTTTGTAGTTACTTCTATTTTTTTTTTTTTTTTTTTTTGCGGTACGCGGGCCTCTCACTGTTGTGGCCTCTCCCATTGCAGAGCACAGGCTCCGGACGTGCAGGTTCAGTGGCCATGGCTCACGGGCCCAGCTGCTCCGCAGCATGTGGGATCTTCCTGTACTGGGGCATGAACCCGTGTCCCCTGCATCGGCAGGCGGACTCCCAGCCACTGTGCCACCAGGGAAGCCCTTGTAGTTACTTCTAGAACAAAAATTTTATGTATTTAGGTAAAAATGGTAAATCACTATCAAAAATACATCGGTATAGAAAAATACAATTTGAAGAAACTTAAAAAAAAAGGGAATTCTAAATCCCTCTTTTCACCTATGAGAAAATGTGTCTGATAGTCTTGTGCTCTCTGAAGTTGGAGCCCGTTGAAGAGCTATGTTGGGAGGAGCAGGAAATGTGGCCACTTTAACCTAAGGTCTCCTCAGCACCAGACCCTCCTTGGCTGCCTTCTTCTATTCTGAGGAATGACTGTCACAGAAGTAACCTCATCTGAAAAGGTGCATCCCATTACATTCTTGCTTTTTCTGGAGCAGAGGAATGGTTGCAAAGGTCATTTTTCAGCCTTTCTGGTTGATCAACTATGGAAAGATCCTGTTAGGGCCATCCATGGGTTTAGTTACTCAGATCAGAAGACAGTTAAAAAATGGCCAGTGACTTAATGAGATCCAATCCTGAGGGAGATAACTTTACAGAGAAGAGACAATTGGGTGGCAGTATTTCCTACAGGACCTGCAGGGGTGGCCCCTGGGCTATCCAGGCTCAAATGCCAAGTAGACAGGGCTTCAGGCAAAGTGCTTTCAATTCACAGATAATCTGGCTGTGCCCTAAAACTGAAGGGTGTTCTCAGACAAGGTTCATGTTAGTATATTATTGCTTCTCTACTGTTCCGTGTTATTTTCTTTTCTCACTTTCTCCCATCCGCCCACTCTTTTTCACATGTGGTAGAAAGAGTCAGGAAGAAAGAAAATCAAGAAAAGAAGCGTGGAGGGAATGGGGGATTGGAAGGGTAAGGGAATGGCAGTGACCATATAGACATTTGAGTCAAAAAGAAAGAAAGGAGGAAAAGAAACAAAAAAAGAAAAGAAAGAAGACATAACCACTATCATTTTAAGAGGCAGAAGTGATATTGGAAGCCTGTATAATAGGCTTGTGTCCTATCCTGAGAGAGTTCTACAGGAGCCGTCTCACAGGGGATGACTGAGGGCTGTGGAATCGTTAGGGAAGTCTTAAGAAATAGGCAATTTGTATAGACCATTTTGTTTCTCTGAGTAATGAGTTCTTACATGGAGAAGAGTTGACTTTTTTCTAAGAGCGAGAGTACTAAAAGGGAATAAGGAAAGAGATGTGTGTGTGTGTGTGTGCGTCCTTTCCTGTTTCCATCTAGAGATCCTCCCTTTCTTCCTCCCATCCTTTTTCCTTCCTTCCTTCCTTCCCTCCCTTCTTTTCTTTCTTTCTTTGCCAGAGAGCGGACTGCCTCAGATCTCTCTGTAGGCCATGTGAGACTTTTTAATGGATACATATAAAGTACATGTTCCTTATTTAGAAGAGAGACATAAAAAGGAATCGGCACTCTTCTTGTGATGAGAATCCAGGCATAAGCCTTGAGCACACGGCAAGCAGATGTGGAAAAAAATTCTTAGGCGCCCAAGTGTGAGAAGAAAGCAAAGTTTAGGTCGAAGGTTTGAGTTGAGCTTAGTCATGCATTGAGTACCCCACAGAGTCTAGTTATTTTTGCTTGTCAACTCATGTTCCCCTGGGGCTCTCCTCTCTGGTAATGTGACAGGGGGAGGAGGCCAGGTCTAAATCCAGGTCAGTCATGGAGTGTGGGAGGGGATGGGAAGGAGAGCCCCAGGCACTGCAGGGTCACTGTGGCCACTTCCATTTGCTGTCGTGTGCCCGGGAGCTCCTCTGGTCTTCAAACCCTTAGGAAGAAATGATGTTGGAAGAAGCGGTCTCCTTAGTTTGTGATTCACCAGCTTTGGTGTTTGGGGTGGGGGTGAGGGGATGGGGCTGAAGGCTGCAGGCAGCTTGTCACTTGTTTTCATCACACATGGAGAAACTATCCATTTGTTTTTAGAAACTGCTGTAAAGCATTGCCAAGCCTGCGTCATGATCTCTGTTGAAAAGTGTGCTCTTTTGTAGTGCCAGCTTTAGGCTGAGTAGAACTTGCTACAAAATCAAGAGCATAGAAGAAGCTAAGGAACTGTGTCAGCTACACCTGTGTTTGGTTGAAGGCAAGAAGAAACCTGACTTGCAATAGGTTGAACAAATGGGTGTTTATTTTTCTCAGATAGGAAATTTTGAAGTTGATGGCTGCCGCTCTTGTTTCATAGGCTCAGTGATGTCAAGCTGGCATGTCTCAGAGTCTCTTAGCCTTTCCTTTGTTCTTTTTACCTCTTGCCCCAACTCAAGAAATCAGGTTGGAAATCAAGGCAGAAAGGTGAGAAAAGGGAGGTAATGCCAGCAACAACTGTCTTCTTTATCAGGGGAGCAAAAACTTTTCCAGAAACTCCAATCAGACTTCTATTTGTATCTGATTGACAGGAGTCATGTTACATGGCTATCCTTGGAAAGGCTTGGAAAGAAAGTAGGGGTAGATGTCAAAGTATAGTTTTCAAAGAAATTAAAATGTGACTATCATACAGATAAAGAATGTGTGTCAAACATTTATTTAATTTATTAATAAGGCAAGCAGCAGGATAGGTAAAGGAGGTTCAAAGAAGAATTTGAAGAATAATACGCTGAAGTAAGTTTACTAGGTTAGAAACAAAACTGGCTAATAAAAAATAAACCATAACCTTTGGTATTCTACTACACAAAATGATATAACATGTAAAAAACATATAACATGACGTTAACATGTAACAGCACAGATTTCGGGCTTTGTTCCCCAACCACAAAGATTTTACTGAAAGGGTTTTCCAGTGAAAGAAAAAAGAATTATATTCATCTAATGTCTACTGGACTTTTTACATTGTTAAAATTCAGTCAGAATTAGAATGGTCTCCTCAAATCTAGAGGGAATAAAAGAAATTGATGAATGATTTTTAACAAGTATGATTGAGTAAGGAATCATGCCTATATAACTTCAAAGTCATGAAAAGATATTAATCTTAATCAAATTTCCTCTAAGAAAACACTTGAAACAGAGATCAGATGCCAGGCTAATTGATTACACAGCTATAGGACGCTCACCCTGACAGTGGCAGGAATACGATGGTTTAGACTCAGTGTCTAAATATTTAATACCAGGTGGGAAGCAGGGAATTGGAACAAAGGCTGTAATGAGAAATAATAGAAATCAGCTAGAAGGGCAATGGATATGTCCCTATTGATTATGTAGTATGTAAAGAGAAAAAGTGATTAATAGATACAAGAGAATGAGAAGCAGGAGTGACTTTTTGTTTTTTTTTGTTTTTTTTGTTTTTTTAAGCAGCCAACAGAAACCACACACTTGTAAAGGTCATGTCCAGCCATTTAGAGATAAAATATCTATCTTCAAAAAAAGTAATATTGCTTTAAAATGGTAATGCAGAAACCTTATATTCTGCCAGATTTCTGAATTCTTGTGTTCCTTTTAGTTGTAAAACAGTATAGTTTTCAGCCAGCCAAACTTTTCAGTTTAAAACCAGTGGACCAGATAGTTTTTAGTGGATCTAGTTTGGAATTGCTTAAAAGGAAGAGTGGTTTTGGTTTTCTGGGTTCTTATGTTTTAAGGCTCTTTCTTCTTTTCTTAAATTTTTTTTTCTTTTTTTTGCGATGCGCGGGCCTCTCACCGTTGTGGCCTCTCCCGTTGCAGAGCACAGGCTCCGGACGCACATGCCCAGCGGCCATGGCTCACGTGCCCAGCCGCTCCGCGGCACGTGGGATCCTCCCAGACCGGGGCACAAACCCGTGTCCCCTACATCGGCAGGCGGACTCCCAACCACTGCGCCACCAGGGAAGCCCAAGGCTCTTTCTTCTTATGTGGGCATTAAATGTCCACAGTCTGGAGAAAAAGACAAAAGAGAGTGTTTTTCAGTTGGTGAGATGTTGTCTGGAAGGGTCTGTAATGGGTGTTGGGGTAACTGAGAATTAACGCTAATTTACCTGAAGCTGCCTTAAGTACTTTTGTTTTATGTCATAGCCTTCCTGTGCTACCCATGTGGTTGTCATTTCCTTCTTTGATCTTTGTCCCACGACATTACACACAGCAGTATAAACTGCGGGAAGGACAGGGGAGACACCACCCTGGCAGAACCAACTGTTCCTGTTACACAAGCCATCCATTTCTGCTGTTCAATGAACACCACATTCATCTCTGGTAGTGACCTCTCTTGCACTCCATTACTGGCTAGTGTGCTTAAAAGCTCTGGTACCTTGGATGGATGTTTCTGGAGAGATTTGCTTCTTAAACTATCTCCCAGGGAGGAACTTTTGTTCATGCCCACTGTCCTTTTCACTTTCTCATTTACTTTTCCTCTGTCCCTTTTCTCTCTGGAGAACTCGGAGCACATTTTTCTCCTAAGGGCTTAATTATACTGTCTTGTACTCTGCAACTACTCCGTAGGTGGCTGTTGATTGTAGGACACCCCATTTGTCTTGAGAGGCTCTCTTTTCAGTGGGCACAGAGGCTGCCATTATTTGCTCCATTACAGCTCAGGACACTGCAATGCAGGCAAAGGACACTTGCCTGAAGTCGTGTGGAAAGTTGAAGCCTGAGACCCACCCAGAACTCAAGTCTTTTGACTTGGTCGACTGCTCTCGTGCTTTTGTTGCTCCTGCAACACACACACACCCACACACACACCCACACACACATGTTGGGCAATGCTACTCTTCTCCTGACCTCCATGCCTATTCATAAAAAGACACTCCAAAGACAAATAAGGTGCTCATTGTGGATGCGTGGACAGCTTCCTCTTGTGTTAGGAATGAATCACCGAGAAAGCCCAGCAATCATGTACATAAGGCATGCTAGTGAGGTACTTAGCACACAGTAGATGGTATTGTGGCTTATCATTTAGTATTTAAAAATGTAGATTTGTCTGTGATTACTTCCTGTATACATGTCACACATGGAGACCACTACAAGTACATGTTGCTTCTCCTAGGTGATGGATTTAAAGATTTATGAATCTTAGCATTGGAAGCAATTTTATTTTATTTAATGTATATACGTACTTACTTGTGTGTGTGTGTGATTCAATTTCCTTTTATTTGTTTTTTTTTTTTAATGGTAGTATAGTTGATTTACAATGTTGTGTTAGTTTCAGGTGTACAGCACAGTAATTCAGTTATCTATATCTATATCTGTATCCATATCTATATCTATTTGCTTTCAGATTCTTTTCCCTTTAGGTTATAAACTATTGAGTATCGTTCCCTGTGCTACAAGGTAGGTCCTTGTTGGTGGAAAGGATTTTAGATGTGAACTGCTTAGTGTGGAATATACTGAAAGCATCATCTCCCTCAAATCAGGCACTGCACTTCAGTTGCTATATTTTAAGTTGTAGCCTCTTTTTTTTTTTTTTTTTGTGGTACGCGGGCCTCTCACTGTTGTGGCCTCTCCTGTTGTGGAGCATAGGCTCCAGACGCGCAGGCTTAGCGGCCATGGCTCACGCGCCCAGCCGCTCCACGGCATGTGAGATCCTCTTGGACCGGGACACGAAACCTGTCCCCTGCATCGGCAGGTGGACTCTCAACCACTGCGCCACCAGGGAAGCCCCAGTTGTAGCCTCTTTTGATTGTAAAGTGAATCACTCTGAACTTACATTCCACTAAGACCCCCTAAGTCGTTTTCTCACAGACTCGGTTAAGGCCCGTTTTCCTGTATCTTGCATTTTTGCAGTTGAATTTCTAAATTCAAGAGCTGGGTTTACATATCCCTATTACGTTCCATTTTTCTGAATAGTCAAGCTAATTCTGAGTTTCTGTTCTGTCATCTATCAAACATCTTGGGGTCATTCTTGGCTTTGCAATTCTTTTCATCCTTCATGTCCATTCCATCTGCAAAGTTGGTCAACTCAGCCTTTAAAACATATTGGATGCAGTTATTGCTCATGCATTTCCATTATTAGTCTAGTCTAAGCCTCTGCCATCTCTCGCCTGCACTAATGTATTAGCCCCACTGTCCTCTCTGCTTCCACCCTTATTCTCCCACAGTCTATCCTGCTCCATTGTTAAAGTTTAATTATCTTCTTTTGAGGATAGGGGAAAGGGCACAGACACACAGAGAACAGCAGCCTCAGACATGAGTCAGAAGTAAACACAAAGCCCAGTTTGTCAGGTCTCAGCAAAAACTCACCAGTCAGCAGAAGCAAGAAGAACTACAATCCTGCAGCCTGTGGAACAAAAACCACATTCACAGAAAGAGAGACAAGATGAAAAGTCAGAGGGCTATGTACCAGATGATGAAACAAGATAAAACCCCAGAAAAACAACTAAATGAAGTGGAGATAGGCAACCTTCCAGAAAAAGAATTCAGAATAATGATAGTGAAGATGATCCAGGACCTTGGAAAAACAATGGAGGCAAAGATCGAGAGATGCAAGAAATGTTTAACAAAGACTTAGAAGAATTAAAGAACAAACAAACAGAGATGAACAATACAATAACTGAAATGAAAACTACACTAGAAGGATCAATAGCAGAATAAGTGAGGCAGAAGAACGGATAAGTGACCTGGAAGAGAGAATGGTGGAATTCACTGCTGCAGAACAGAATAAAGAAAAAGGAATGAAAAGAAATGAAGACAGCCTAAGAGACCTCTGGGAAAACATTAAATGCAACAACATTCGCATAATAGGGGTTGCAGAAGGAGAAGAGAGAGAGAAAGGACCCAAAAAAATATTTGAAGAGATTATAGTCAAAAACTTCCCTAACATGGGAAAGGAAATAGCCACCCAAGTCCAGGAAGCACAGCGAGTCCCATACAGGATAAACCCAAGGAGAAACACACCGAGACATGTAGTAATCAAATTGGCAAAAAGTAAAGACAAAGAAAAATTATTGAAAGCAGCAAGGGAAAAACGACAAATAAAATACAAGGGAACTCCCATAAGATTAACAGCTGATTTCTCATCAGAAACTCTACAAGCCAGAAGGGAGTGGCATGATATACTTAAAGTGACAAAAGGGAAGAACCTACAGCTAAGATTACTCTACCTGGCAAGGATCTCATTCAGATTCCATGGAGAAAACAAAAGCTTTACAGACAAGCAAAAGCTAAGAGAATTCAGCACCACCAAACCAGCTCTACAACAAATGCTAAAGGAACTTCTCTAAGTGTGAAACACAAGAGAAGAAAAGGACCTACAAAAACAAACCCAAAACAATTAAGAAAATGGTCATAGGAACATACATAGTGATAATTACCTTAAACATGAGTGAATTAAATGCTCCAACCAAAAGACACAGTCTTGCTGAATGGATACAAAAACAAGACACATATATATGCTGTCTACAAGAGACCCACTTCTGACCTAGGGACACATACAGACTGAAAGTGAGGGGATGGAAAAAGATATTCCATGCCAATGGAAATCAAAAGAAAGCTGGAGTAGCAATACTCATATCAGGTAAAATAGACTTTAAAATAAAGAATGTTACAAGAGACAAGGAAGGAAACTACATAATGATCAAGGGATCAACCCAAGAAGAAGATATAACAATTATAAATATATATGCACACAACATAGGAGCCCCTAAATACATAAGGCAACTGCTAACAGCTGTAAAAGAGGAAATCAACAGTAACACGATAATAGTGGGGGACTTTAACACCTCACTTACACCAATGGACAGATCATCCAAAATGAAAATAAATAAGGAAACAGAAGCTTTAAATGACACAATAGACCAGATAGATTTAATTGATATTTATAGGACATTCAATCCCAAACCAGCATATTACACTTTCTTCTCAAGTGCGCATGGAACATTCTTCCAGCATAGATACACCTTGGGTCACAAACCAAGCCTCAGTAAATTTAAGAAAATTGAAATCATATCAAGCATCTTTTCTGACCACAACGCTATGAGATTAGAAATGAATTACAGGGGAAAAAACGTAAAAAACACAAACACATGGAGGCTAAACGTTAAGTTACTAAATAACCAAGAGATCACTGAAGAAATCAAAGAGGAAATCAAAAAATGCCTACAGGGTTTCCCTAGTGGCACAGTGGTTAAGAATCCGCTTGCCAAGCAGGGGACATGGGTTCGAGCCCTGGTCTGGGAAGATCCCACATGCCGTGGAGCAACTAAGCTTGTGCACCACAACTACAGAGCCTGCGCTCTGGAGCCTACGAGCCACAACTACTGAGCCCACGTACCACAACAACTGAAGCCCACACGCCTAGAGCCCGTGCTCCGCAACAAGAGAAGCCACTGCAATGAGAAGCCGGCACACCGCAACAAAGAGTAGACCCCACTTGCTGCAACTAGAGAAAGTCCACGCACAGCAACGAAGACCCAATGCAGACAAAAATAAATAAATAAAATAAATAAATTTATTAAAAAATACCTAGAGACAAATGACAATGAAAACACAACAATCCAAAACTTATGGGATGTAGCAAAAGCAGTTCTAAGAGGGAAGTTCATAGCTATACAAGCCTACCTCAAGAAACAAGAAAAATCTCAAGTAAATAATCTAAACTTACACCTAAAGGAACTACAGAAAGAAGAACAAACAAAACCCAAAGTTAGCAGATGGAAAGAAATCATAAAGATCAGAGCAGAAATACATGAAATAGAAACAAAGAAAATAGCAAAGATCAATAAAACTAAAAGCTGGTTCTTTGAGAAGATAAACAAAATTGATAAAGCATTAGCCAGACTCATCAAGAAAAAGAGGCAGAGGACTCAAATCAATAAAATTAGAAATGAATAATGAGAAGTTACAACAGACACTGCAGAAATACAAATCATCCTAAGAGACTACTACAAGCAACACTATGCCAATAAAATGGACAACCTGGAAGAAATAGACAAATTCTTAGAAATGCACAACCTTCCAAGACTGAACCAGGAAGAAATAGAAAATATGAACAGACCAATCACAAGTAATGAAATTGAAACTGTGATTAAATATCTTCCAACAAGGGCTTCCCTGGTGGTGCAGTGGTTGAGAGTCCACCTGCCGATGCAGGGGACACGGGTTCATGCCCCGGTCCGGAAGGATCCCACATGCCACGGAATGGCTAGGCCTGTGAGCCATGGCCATTGAGCCTGCGTGTCCGGAGCCTGTGCTCTGCAACGGGAGAGGCCACAACAGTGAGAGGCCCGCGTACTGTGAAAAACAAACAAACAAAAAATCTTCCAACAAAAGTCCAGGACCAGATAGCTTCACAGGTAAATTCTATCAAACATTTAGAGAAGAGCTAACACCCATTCTTCTCAAACTCTTCCGAATATTGCAGAGGAAGGAACACTTCCAAACTCATTCTATGAGGCCACCATCACCCTGATACCAAAACCAGACAAAGATACTACAAAAAAAGAAAATTACAGACGAATATCACTGATGAACATAGATGCAAAAATCCTCAATAAAATACTAGCAAACAGAATCCAACAGCACATTAAAAGGATCATACACCATGATCAA
The DNA here is from genome assembly GCF_005190385.1 of Monodon monoceros. Taxonomy (NCBI): domain Eukaryota; kingdom Metazoa; phylum Chordata; class Mammalia; order Artiodactyla; family Monodontidae; genus Monodon; species Monodon monoceros. The sequence continues at coordinate 123,924,399 of NW_021703778.1, read as the reverse complement.
GTGGGATTTATCCCAGGTTTGCAAGGATTCTTCAATATACACAAATCAATCAATGTGATACACCATAATAACAAATTGAAGAATAAAACCCATATGATCATCTCAATAGATGCAGAAAAAGCTTTTGACAAAATTCAACACCCATTTATGATTAAAAACTCTCCAGAAAGTGGACATAGAGGGAACCTACCTCAACATAATACAGGCCATATATGACAAACCCATAGCAAACAACATTCTCAATGGTGGAAAACTGAAACCATTTCCTCTAAGATCAGGAATAAGAGAAGGATATCCACTCTTACTGCTATTATTCAACATAGTTTTGGAAGTCCTATCCTTGGCAATCAGAGAAGAAGAAGAAATAAAAGGAATACAAATTGTAAAAGAAGAAGTAAAACTGTCACTGTTTGCAGATGACATGGTACTATACAAAGAGAATCCTAAAGATGCTACCAGAAAACTACTAGAGCTAATCAATGAATTTGGTAAAGTAGCAGGATACAAAATTAATGCACAGAAATCTCTTGCATTCCTATACACTAATGATGAAGAATCTGAAAGAGAAATTAAGGAAACACTCCCATTTACCATTGTGACAAAAAGAATAAAATACCTAGGAATAAACCTACCTAAGGCGATGAAAGATCTGTATGCAGAAATCTACAAGACACTGATGAAAGAAATTAAACACAATACAAACAGATGCAGAGATATACCATGTTCTTGGATTGGAAGAATCAATATTGTGAAAATGACTATACTACCCAAAGCAACCTACAGATTCAGTGCAATCCCTATGACTTCAGACTATACTACAAAGCTACAGTCATCAAGACAACGTGGTACTGGCACAAAAACAGAAACATAGATCAACGGAACAAGATTAAAAAGCCCAGAGGTAAACCTACGCACCTATGGTCAACTAATCTATGACAAAGGAGGCAAGGATATACAATGGAGAAAAGACAATCTCTTCAGTAAGTGGTGCTGGGGAAACTGGACAGCTACATGTAAAAGAATGAAATTAGAACACTCCCTAACACCATACACAAAAATAAACTCAAAATGGATTAGAGACCTAAATGTAAGGCCAGACACTGTAAAACTCTTAGAGGAAAACATAGGAAGAACACTCTTTGACATAAATCACAGCAAGATCTTTTTTGATCCACCTCATAGAGTAATGGAAATAAAAACAAAAATAAACAAATGGGACGTAATGAAACTTAAAAGCTTTTGCACAAAAAAGGAAACCATAAACAAGTCGAAAAGACAACCCTCAGAATGGCAGAAAATATTTGCAAACGAATCAACGGACAAAGGATTAATCTCCAAAATATATAAACAGCTCATGCAGCTCAATATTAAAAAAACAAACAACCCAATCCAAAAATGGGCAGAAGACCTATATAGACATTTCTCCAAAGAAGATGTATAGATGGCCAAGAAGCACATGAAAAGTACTGCTCAACATCACTAATGATGAGAGAAATGCAAATCAAAACTACAATGAGGTATCACCTCACACTAGTTAGAATCACCTTCATCAGAAAATCTACAAACAACAAATGCTGGAGAGGGTGTGGAGAAAAAGGAACCCTCTTACACTGTTGGTGAGAATGTAAACTGATACAACCACTATGGAGAACAGTATGGAGGTTCCTTAAAAAACTAAAAATAGAATTACCATATGATCCAGCCATCCCACTACTGGGCATATACCCAGAGAAAACCACAATTCAAAAAGACACATGCACCCCAGTGTTCATTGCAGCACTATTTACAATAGCCAGGTCATGGAAGCAACCTAAATGCCCATTGACAGACGAATGGATAAAGAAGATGTGGTACATATATACAATGGAATATTACTCAGCCATAAAATGAACAAAATTGGGTCATTTGTTGAGACGTGGATGGATCTAGAGACTGTCATACAGAGTGAAGTAAGTCAGAAAGAGAAAAACAAATATCGTATATTATCGCATATATGTGGAACCTAGAAAAATGGTATAGATGAACCGCTTTGCAGGGCAGAAATTGAGACACAGATGTAGAGAACAAACGTATGGACACCAAGGGGGGAAAGCCGCAGGGGTGGTGGTGGTGGTGGTGGTGTGATGAATTGGGAGATTGGGATTGACATGTATACACTGATGTGTATAAAACTGATGACTAATAAGAACTTGCTGTATAAAAAAAAACCCCCCAAAACAAGGAAACCCTCACCAGTCAGTTGCAGCACTTTGGTCCAGCAGGGGGCGACACGATGCATGTCAAAACTGCCTTCGCTGTCATGTTCCTTGACCCAGGCATGAGTCTTTGTTTCAGTGGGGCACAGAACTTTTCTCTATTTTTATTTGGAGTGATTTGAGCTCATAGTTGACAGGCCAAATAGCATGAAGATTTTACTGATAGTTGGAAATTAAAATGTGTAATCTGTGGTTCAGGATGGGACATGAGTGAGTTCTCCACACTGTTGTTGAGACCACCCAGTGACCTGAGTAAAGTACAGTTTCATGACTCGGTGGCAAAGGGACAGTTGTTCCAAGGCCAGGACACATCAGAATTTCTCAAGACAGCTGATAAATAAAACGGTAAAGGATAAGGAGAACAGCAGACTCCCTGTTGTCTGCCACCCAATGGAAACCAGATGGTCAGAGCATAGAATAGAAACCTGTCTCCTGATACCATTGCTACTTACAGAGGAAATGAAACAGTAGTCATGTGCAAAACAGAACCAGACCTGGCTAAGAACCAGACTTACTCCAGGAAGCAAGAGACAAATGGTTAGAAAGAGAAATTGAGTCATTGGGAGTAAAAGGTACATCCCCATAGCCTTTTACTTCAGGAGCTGAGAAAGTCAAGCCTGGATGAAAGAGGTCTGAGTTGTATATTTATCAGGCAACACAGCTAATTAAGCCCCAGTGGGTGAAAGAAAAACTCAGAAATAAAAGCAATAAGAAAAGAAAAGGACCTTTACTTGGAATATTTGGCAAGGAAGACCAGCCTTCAGAATTGGCTTTCCAAGTAAATGACACAGCAAGTATTTAAGAAAAAAAGCCCTTCAAGGTTATCACTGGTTAGCTGTTCATGATGGGAAACAGTGGCAGTTTTCTCACGTAATTATTATATCTGTGAAAATGGAGAAGTTTTATGTAAATTTATTTTCCTGTGATGTGTGCATACATTCTGTCTCATATGCAATAATTGTACTTTCTCTGTGTCTTAATATTAACTGAAGAAGGTATGAATAAATCATGACTGATAAGATTAAAAAATTTATCTGTAGGATTGTCTAATATCTGTAGATGCTGGTATTGCAAAAGTCAGGGGTCAACATGTTCACTCTTTAGTTAGCAATTTTTGGGAAAGGGCTCAAGGTCTCATTTATTCTGAGGGTTAATGTTTGATAGGATATTCTGTTTTTAAAGTTTACCTCCAGATGTAAAATGCTTTTTAAAAAATTCAATTTTTTAAACATCTTTATTGGAGTATAATTGCTTTAAAACGGTGTGTTAGTTTCTGCTTTATAACAAAGTGAATCAGTTATACATATACATATGTACCCATATCTCTTCCCTCTTGCATTTCCCTCCCTCCCACCATCCCTATCCCACCCCTCTAGGTGGTCACAAAGCACCGAGTTGATCTCCCTGTGCTATGCGGCTGTTTCCCACTAGCTATCTCTTTTACGTTTGGTAGTGTATATATGTCCATGCCACTCTCTCACTTCATTCCAGCGTACCCTCCCCACTCCCTGTATCCTCAAGTCCATTCTCTAGTAGGTCTGTGTCTTTATTCCCGTCTTGCCCCTAGGTTCTTCATGACCATTTTTATTTTTTTGGATTCTATATATATGTGTTAGCATATGGTATTTGTTTTTCTCTTTCTGACTTATTTCACTCTGTATGACAGACTCTAGGTCCATCCACCTCACTACAAATAACTCAATTTCGTTTCTTTTTATGGTTGAGTAATATTCCATTGTATATATGTGCCACATCTTCTTTATCCTTTCATCTGTCAATGGACACTTAGGTTGCTTCCATGTCCTGGCTATTCTAAATAGAGCTGCAATGAACATTTTGGTACATGACTCTTTTTGAATTATGGTTTTCTCAGGGTATATGCCCAGTAGTGGGATTGCTGGGTCATATGGTAGTTCTATTTGTAGTTTTTTAAGGAGCCTCCATACTGTTCTCCATAGTGGCTGTATCAATTTACATTCCCACCAACAGTGCAAGAGGGTTCCCTTTTCTCCACACCCTCTCCAGCATTTATTGTTTGTAGATTTTTTGATGATGGCCATTCTGACTGGTGTGAGATGATATCTCATTGTAGTTTTGATTTGCATTTCAAATCAAATGTAGTTTTGATTTGATTTGCATGATTAATGATGTTGAGCATTCTTTCATGTGTTTGTTGGCAATCTGTGTATCTTCTTTGGAGAAATGTCTATTTAGGTTTTCTGCCCATTTTTGGATTGGGTTGTTTGTTTTTTTGATATTGAGCTGCATGAGCTGCTTGTAAATTTTGGAGATTAATCCTTTGTCAGTTGCTTCATTTGCAAATATTTTCTGCCATTCTGAGGGTTGTCTTTTCAACTTGTTTATGGTTTCCTTTGCTGTGCAAAAGCTTTTAAGTTTCATTACGTCCCATTTGTTTACTTTTGTTTTTATTTCCATTTCTCTAGGAGGTGGGTCAAAAAAGGATCTTGCTGTGATTTATGTCATAGAGTGTTCTGCCTATGTTTTCCTCTAAGCATTTTATAGTGTCTGGCTTTACATTTAGGTCTTTCATCCACTTTGAGTTTATTTTTGTGTGTGGTGATAGGGAGTGTTCTAATTTCATTCTTTTACATGTAGCTGTCCAGTTTCCCCAGCACCACTTATTGAAGAGGCTGTCTTTTCTCCACTGTATATTCTTGCCTCCTTTATCAAAATAAGGTGACTATATGTATGTAGGTTAATCTCTGGGCTTCCTATCCTGTTCCATTGACCTATATTTTTGTTTTTGTGCCAGTACCATACTGTCTTGATTACTGTAGCTTTGTAGTATAGTCTGAAGTCAGGGAGCCTGATTCCTCCAGCTCCATTTTTCTTTCTGAAGATTGCTTTGGCTATTCGGGGTCTTTTGTGTTTCCATACAAATTGTGCAATTTTTTGTTCTAGTTCTGTGAAAAATGTCAGTGGTAGTTTGATAGGGATTGCATTGAATCTGTAGATTGCTTTGGGTAGTATAGTCATTTTCACAATGTTGATTCTTCCAATCCAAGAACATGGTATATCTCTCCACCTATTTGTATCATCTTTAATTTCTTTCATTAGTGTCTTATAATTTTCTGCATACAAGTCTTTTGTCTCCTTAGGTAGGTTTATTCCTAGATATTTTATTCTTTTTGTTGCAATGGTAAATGGGAGTGTTTTCTTAATTTCACTTTCAGATTTTTCATCATTAATGTATAAGAATGCATGAGATTTCTGTGCATTAATTTTGTATCCTGCTACTTAACCAAATTCATTGATTAGCTCTAGTAGTTTTCTGGTAGCATCTTTAGGATTCTCTTTGTATAGTACCATGTCATCTGCAAACAGTGACAGCTTTATTTCTTCTTTTCCAATTTGTGTTCCTTTTATTTCTTTTTCTTCTCTGATTGCTGTGGCTAAAACTTCCAAAACTATGTTGAATAATAGTGGTGAGAATGGGCAAACTTGTTTTGTTCCTGATCTTAGAGGAAATGGTTTCAGTTTTTCACCATTGACGATGATGTTGGCTGTGGGTTTGTCATATATAGCCTTTATTGTGTTGAGGAAAGTTTCCTCTCTGCCTACTTTCTGGAGACTGTTTATCATAAATGGGTGTTGAATTTTGTCAAAAACTTTTTCTGCATCTATTGAGATGATCATATGGTTTTTATTCTTCAATTTGTTAATATGGTGTATCACATTGTTTGATTTGTGTATATTGAAGAATCCTTGCATTCCTGGGATAAACCCCACTTGATCATGGTGTATGATCCTTTTAATGTGCTGTTGGATTCTGTTTGCTAGTATTTTGTTGAGGATTTTTACATCTATGTTCATCAGTGATATTGTACTGTAGTTTTCTTTCTTTGTGACATCTTTGTCTGGTTTTGGTATCAGGGTGATGGTGGCTTGTAGAATGAGTTTCGGAGTGTTCCTCCCTCTGCTATATTTTGGAAGAGTTTGAGAAGGATAGGTGTTAGCTCTTCTCTAAATGTTTGATAGAATTCGCCTGTGAAGCCATCTGGTCCTGGGCTGTTGTTTGTTCAAAGATTTTTAATCACAGTTTCAATTTCAGTGCTTGTTATTTGTCTGTTCATATTTTTTATTCCTTCCCAGTTCAGTCTCGGAAGGATGTGCATTTCTAAGAATTTGTCCATTTCTTCCAGGTTGTCTATTTTATTGGCATATAGTTGCTTGTAGTAATCTCTCATGATCTTTTGTATTTCTGCAGTGTCAGTTGTTACTTCTCCTTTTTCATTTCTAATTCTATTGATTTGAGTCTTCTCCCTTTTTTTCTTGATGAGTCTGGATATGGCTTATCAATTTTGTTTATCTTCTCAAAGAACCAGCTTTTAGTTTTATTGATCTTTGCTATCGTTTCCTTCATTTCTTTTCATTTATTTTGGATCTGATCTTTATGATTTCTTTCTTTCCGCTAACTTTGGGTTTTTTTTGTTCTTCTTTCTCTAATTGCTTTAGGTGTTAGGTTAGGTTGTTTATTTGAGATGTTTCTTGTTTCTTAAGGTAGGATTGTATTGCTATAAACTTCCCTCTTAGAACTGCTTTTGCTGCATTCCATAGGTTTTGGGTCATCGTGTTTTCATTGTCATTTGTTTCTGGGTATTTTTTGTTTTCCTCTTTGATTTCTTCAGTGACCTCTTGGTTATTAAGTAGTGTATTGTTTAGCCTATATATGTTTGTATCTTTTTACAGATTTTTTCCTGTAATTGATATCTAGTCTCATAGCGTTGTGGTTGGAAAAGATACTTGACACGATTTCAATTTTCTTAAATTTACCAAGGCTTGATTTGTGACCCAAGATATGATCTATCCTGGAGAATGTTCCATGAGCACTGAGAAGAATGTGTATTCTGTTGTTTTTGGATGGAGTGTCCTATAAATATCAATTAAGTCCATCTTGTTTAATGTATCATTTAAAGCTTGTGTTTCCTTATTTATTTTCATTTTGGATGATCTGTCCATTGGTGAAAGTGGAGTGTTAAAGTCCACTACAATGATTGTGTTACTGTCGATTTCCCCTTTTATGGTTGTTAGTATTTGCCTTATGTATTGAGGTCCTCCTATGTTGGGTGCATAAATATTTACAATTGTTATATCTTTTCGTGGATTGATCCCTTGTTCATTATGTAGTGTCTTCTTTGACTGTTGTAATAGTCTTTGTTTTAAAGTCTATTTTGTCTGATATGAGAATTTCTACTCCAGCTTTCCTCTGAGTTCCATATTTGCATGGAATATCTTTTTCCATCCCCTCATGTTCAGTCTGTATGTGTCCCTAGGTCTGAGGTGGGTCTCTTGTAGATATCATATATATGGGTATTGTTCTTGTATCCGTTCAGCCAGTCTGTGTCTTTTGGTGGGAGCATTTAAGCCATTTACATTTAAGGTAATTATCGATATGTATGTTCCTATTCCCATTTTCTTAATTGTTTTGGGTTTGTTATTGTAGGCCTTTTCCTCCTCTGTGTTTCCTGCCTAGAGAAGTTCCTTTAGCATTTGTTGTAAAGCTGGTTTGGTGGTGCTGAATTCTCTTAGCTTTTGCTTATCTGTAAAGGTTTTCATTTCTCCGTCAAATCTGAATGAGATCCTTGCTGGGTAGAGTAATCTTGGTTGTAGGTTTTTCTCCTTCATCACTTTAAATATGTCCTGTCCCTCCCTTCTGGCTTGTAGAGTTTCTGCTGAAAGATCAGCTGTTAACCTTATGGGGATTCCCTTATGTGTTACTTGCTGTTTTTTCCTTGCTGCTTTTAATATGTTTTCTTTGTATTTAATTTTTGATAGTTTGATTAATATGTGTCTTGGCATGTTTCTCCTTGGATTTATCCTGTATGGGACTCTCTGTGCTTCCTGGACTTGATTAACTATTTCCTTTCCCATATTAGGGAAGTTTTCAACTATAATCTCTTCACATATTTTCTCAGTCCCTTTCTTTTTCTCTTCTTCTTCTGGGCCCCCTATAATTCGAATGTTGGTGCATTTAATGTTGTCCCAGAGGTCTCTGAGACTGTCCTCAATTCTTTTCATTCTTTTTTATTTATTCTGCTCTGCAATAGTTATTTCCACTGTTTTATCTTCCAGGTCACTTATCTATTCTTTTGCCTCAGTTATTCTGCTATTGATCCCTTCTAGAGAATTTTTAACTTCATTTCTTGTGTTGTTAATCAGTGTTTGCTTGCTCTTTAGTTCTTCTAAGTCCTTGTTAAATGTTTCTTTTATTTTCTCCATCCTATTTCCAGGACTTTGGATCATCTTTACTATCATTATTCTGAATTCTTTTTCAGGTAGACTGTCTATTTCCACTTCATTTGGTAGGTCTGGTGGGTTTTTGCCTTGCTCTTTCATCTGCTGTGAGTTTCTCTGTATTCTCAGTTTACTTAACTTACTGTGTTTAGGGTCTCCTTTACACAGGCTTCAGGTTCGTAGTTCCCGTTGTTTTTGCTGTCTGTCCCCAGTGGCTAAGGTTGGTTCAGTGGGTTGTGTAGGCTTTCTGGTGGAGGGGACCAGTGCCTGTGTTCTGTTGGATGAGGCTGGATCTTGTCTTTCTGGTGGGAAGGTCTGCATCTGGTGGTGTGTTTTGGGGTGTCTGTGGCCTTGTTATGATTTTAGGCAGCCTGTCTGCTAATGGATGGGGTTGTGTTCCTGTCTTGCTAGTTGTTTGGCATAGGGTGTCCAGCACTGTAGCTTGCTGGTCATTGAGTGGAGCTGGGTCTTGGCATTGAGATGGAGATCTCTGGGAGATTTTCACCATTTGATATTATGTGGAGCTGTGTCGTGTTTTGTGTAGCAGTGTCCTGAACTTGGCTCTCCCACCTCAGAGGCACAGCCCTGAGGCCTGGCTGGAGCACCAACAGCCTGCCATCCACATGGCTCAGAATAAAAGGGAGGAAAAAAAGAAAGAAAGAAAGAAGAAGATAAAATAAAATTATTAAAAAATAAACAATTTTTTAACAAAGTAATAAAAAATAAAAAGAAATAATGGAGAGCAACGAAACCAAAAAACAAATCCACAAATGATAACAAGTGCTAAAAACTATACTAAAATAACAAACACACACACACACACAAAATGGACAGACAGAACCCTAGGATAAATGGTAAAAGCAAAGCTATACAGACAAAATCACACACATAAGCATACACATACACACTCCCAAAAAGAGAAAAAGGAAAAAAAAATATATATGTCATTGCTCCCAAAGTCCACGTCCTCAATTTTGGATGATTCGTTGTCTATTCATGTATTCCACAGATGCAGGGTACATCAAGTTGATTGTGGAGCTTTAATCTGCTGCTTCTAAGGCTGCTGGGAGAGATTTCCCTTTCTCTTCTTTGTTCGCACAGCTCCCAGGGCTCAGCTTTGGATTTGGCCCCACCTCTGCGTGTAGGTCGCTGGAGGGCATCTGTTCTTCGCTCAGACAGGATGGGGTTAAAGGAGCCGCTGATTCAGGGGCTCTGGCTCACTCAGGCCGGGGGGAGGGAGGGGTACGGAGTGCGGGGCGAGCCTGCGGTGGCAGAGGCCGGCGTGACGTTGCAGCAGCCTGAGGCGCGCCGTGCGTTCTCCCGGGGGAGTTGTCCCTGGATCACGGGACCCTGGCGGTGGCGGGCTGCACAGGCTCCCGCGGAGGGGAGGTGTGGATAGTGACCTGTGCTCGCACACAGGCTTCTTGGTGGCAGCAGCAGCGGCCTTAGCGTCTCATGCCCGTCTCTGGGGTCTGCGCTGATAGCCACGGCTCGCGCAGGTCTCTGGAGCTCCTTTAAGCTGCGCTCTTAATCCCCTCTCCTCACGCACCAGGAAACAAAGAGGGAAGAAAATGTCTCTTGCCTCTTCTGCTGCTCCAGACCTTTTCCCCGACTCTCTCCCGGCTAGCCTTGGCACACTAGCCCCCTTCAGGCTGTGTTCACACAGCCAACCCCAGTCCTCTCCCTGGGATCCGACCTCTGAAGCCCGAGCCTCAGCTCCCAGCCCCACCTGCCCCGGCGGGCAGACAAGCCTCTCAGGCTGGTGAGTGCTGGGTGGCACCGACCCTCTGTGCGGGAATCTCTCCCCTGTGCCCTCCACACCCCTGTTGCTGTGCTCTCCTCCGTGGCTCCGAAGCTTTCCCCCTCCGCCGCCCATCATCTCCGCCTGCGAAGGGGCTTCTAGTGTGTGGAAACCTTTCCTCCTTCACAGCTCCCTTCCAGAGGTGTGGTGCCGTCCCTATTCTTTTATCTCTGTTTTCTCTTTTTTCTTTTGCCCTACCCAGATACGTGGGGAGTTTCTTACCTTTTGGGAGGTCTGAGGTCTTCTGCCAGCATTCAGTAGGTGTTCTGTAGGAGTTGTTCCACATGTAGATGTATTTCTGATGTATTTGTGGAGAGGAAGGTGATCTCCGTGTCATACTCTTCTGCCATCTTGAAGCTCCTCTCCAAAATTTAATTTTTAATTTTTTTTTTTTACTATGTAGTGTGTTTGGTCACAGTGGTGGCAGGGCAAGGTGTTAGTTTTGCTTATTCATTATATGCATTAGTTTCTGTGATTAATGTCTATCTTGTACTTTATCTCTATTAAAGAAAATAACTTGTGTATTTTGTTCTCTGCCATATCCTGTTACCTAGACTAGTGTCCTGGCACATAGTAGGTAAGTATGCAATAAATATTTGCTGAAGGAATGAATGGATTTAAGGTAGCAGGTCTTCGTTCCTGCTTTGGGCATCTATGAATTTGATAAAACTACTTTCTCTGTCTTCAAACTAGTTGTTGATATGACATTGAACATCAAGGGAAGCATCTTTGAGCAGATCGATGTTAATCCACTAATTGATGACTCTTGGGGACAGTTAATGGAGTGATTTTCTCTCATACTGATGTCCCCACATTCTTGACTATTGAAAGCTTCATAGTAGATGAGTTGGTAGGGGAGACTTCACTTAGGGCTGAGAGTGGGACAGTACAGGACAGCAGTGATTGTTCCAGAAAAACCCCTCCAAGGCAAGAGTTGATTCCTTCTTTTCCCAGGCATGGCTCAGTCTAGACAGCACTCTTGATTGTATTGATTATTATCAATACCTTATTCAAAAGTCAGCTCTGTAGAATTAAAGTCTTTTGGGAAGCAGAGTATTTTTTTCACTGCTAAAATTGGTTTCATTGTTAATTAACTACATTTTATTAATAAATTAGATTGGCTGTTAGATATACAAAAATGAAGGTTATATGGTTTCTACCTTGAAAGAGCCAAACGTCCTATGGGAAGAATACTGTATAAATGATAAATAATCATGGTCCTGTGTGCAAAGTGTTTACAATGTGCTATGGGAGTAGATGGGAGGCCAGGGAGCAAGGAGGCCTCTGTTTAAATTATCCAGGTCAGTTGTGATAAGGGCTGTCATGAAGGTAGAGATAGTAGGTATGGAGAAGAGGGGACAGAAATGAGAGATGTCAAAGCAGTCAAGGTTTATTTACCAAAACCTTATTGAGCATCTCCTATAGGACAAGCACTAGGTTAAAGTACTAGATTATAGATATGAATAAAGCATAAACTCAGACTTCAAGGAATGGATAGTCTTCTAGGGTAGATAGACACAAAAATAAGTGCTATGTTGGAGGTATGTGTGTATGCTGTGAGCTCAAAGAGGTGAGTGGGGTGGCAGGTGGTGGAGGGGAGATTATGAAGCTGGTATTGAGTTGAGTCTTATTATGAGTTTCTCAGGTGGACCAGACGGGGAAGGCAACCCAGGAAAAAGAACAGAATGTACGTAGGCAAAGGAGGCTCTGGAAAAGTTGAGTCATTGCTACTTGAGACAAAAAAGGAAGGTGATAACCAAAGGAAAAGATTTAGATAAATCTATCATTTAGTTTTTGGTGTGTAATACACCACCCCCAAACGTAGTGACTTAAAGCAACAACCATTCATGATTCTGTAGCCCAGCAATTTGGGCTGGGCTCAGATGGGCATTTCTTCTGGTCTTAGCTGGGCTCACTTATGTATCAGCTGTTGCTCTCAGGGAAGCTGGGAGATGGGCGATCTAGGATGGCCATAGTTGGGATGACTCATCTCTGCTCCATGTGGTATCTTTCCTCTAGTAGGCTAGCCAAGAGAGTGAGCAGAGCATGCTCAATTCTGCTGAGGCCAAGATCGGAACTTCCACAGCATCACTTCAACTGCATTTTATAGGGCAAAGGGAGTCAAAAGATTTGTCCAGATTTATGGGGTAGGGAAATAGACTTCACCTCTTGATGAGAGGACCTTGAGATTCACATTGCAAAGGGTGTGGATACAGGGAGGTGTGAACAGCTGTGACCCTTTTTGCTATTTACTATAATATGTATGAAAATGAAAGAGAAAGATAACTTATGGCTTCTCTTCTCTGCAAATGTGGATTGGGGCAGAAAGCTTGAGGAAGTTGACAAGTCTTGGGACTATCAGGCTTGGGGGTATGATTGGCCAAATGAATGGCTTCTTGAGTAAGATGGAGGGTCCAGCTGAGAATGGAAACCATATGCTGGAAACCAATCACATTTAGGCTGTTTTTCTCCTCTGTCAACTATGATTAACAGCAAAGATTGATCTGCATCACTATGACTCTGATAGTTTTTCTCATGACACACTTGTAGAATGCTGGCAAAGATTTGATTCTTGAAGCATTATTTACTGATTAATATAAGTAACGACTTGGTGGCAGGTTTTTAGTTAAATTCAAGTCATTTTATTTTCAAATATTACGGCAACAGTTTTCACTTTCATTCACTCACACACTCATGCATTCATTCACTATTTCAATAAATATTTCTATTACATACCTATTCTGTGCCAGGTACTGTTCTAAGGATGGGAACTACATTAGTGGTCCAAACAGAAAAGAGAGCTTTTGTGGAGCTTACATTTTAGTGAGAGGGGCTAGAAAGTAAACAAGATAAATTTAAAAACATAGAGTATGTTAATGATAAGTGTTAAAGATAAAAATAAAGTAAGGAAGGGGGATATGAAAAAAATTTGAAAGATTGTTGAATACAAGATGGCCAGGGATGGCTTTGTTACCAACCAGGGTTCTTGGCCTCTTTAATCAATAGAAATTGATAAGAGACCAGACAAGAAATTCTGGCAAGGCTTTATTGGGGTGCCTGCTGCAGCAGGGGGGAGCAAGAAGTAATAGGTTCCCTTTCTCACTTGCTCAGTGGGGGCGAGCTGATTCCTTATATGGAGTGAGGGTAGTGGTGTGTCCAGGGATTGGGCCAGGGGGTGGCTTAGGTAGTTTGCCCATGCCTTTGGTGGTGTTGTGTGCACGGGGCATCCGCAGTATACTGCTTTTGCTCCTGGCTTTTCAGAAGTGGCAGTTGTTTTTTTTGGTCTTTTTGTATCTTGTTGTCCATAATTTGCCCTCACTGCGCATGCACACAGTTATTTTTAGTCCCTTGTAGTTTCTTTGTATTTTGTTGCTCGATAAGATGTTTGTTCAGGTGCAAGCACTGCAGCAAAGAGTCTCAGGTCCCACGTCCCAGTCTGTCTCAGCTTTACAGAGAAGGCGCCATCTGAGTGAAGACCAGAAGGAAGTATGGAGTAGAGGGGTGCAGGTGGTGACAGAGCTTAAGACCTGTAGTCAATGTAAGGACTTGGACTTTCCTCTGAGTGAGCTGAGAAGTCCATTGGAGCATTTTGAGCTGAAGAGTGAGGTCATCTGACAATATTTTGAAAGGATTAAGTGCCGGCTGTCTAGAAATTAGAACTTCCCCTGAGACGTCGGGCAAGGACAGGGGTGGGCGGGGTGCAGTTAGGAGACTGTTGCTGTTGTACAGTAGAGAGAGAAGCTGGTGGTAGCAGTAAAGTTGTTGAGAAGTGGTCAGATTCTGGACATACTTTGATGGCACAGCCCAGTCTCCATCTTCTCTGTTGGACATTTTTTTTGTTTTTATTTTTGCAGTTCGCGGGCCTCTCACTGTTGTGGCCTCTCCCGTTGTGGAGCACAGGCTCCGGATGTGCAGGCTCAGCGGCCATGGCTCACGGGCCCAGCCGCCCCACGGCATGTGGGATCTTCCCGGACCGGGGCACTAACCCGCGTCCCCTGCATCGGCAGGCGGACTCTCAACCACTGCGCCACCAGGGAAGCCCTCTTTTGGACTTTTAATGTATTGACCAAAATTATTTTAAGTGCTTATCATCTAAATGGTACTGCTTCTTTTCCTTGTTTTTTTCAAGGAACTTTCTATGTAAGTTTTTTAGAAGAGTATCTAGTCTGTGAATGATCCTTGAAGTTTACACTTGATAAACAAGGACGTGAGGAAGCGGGTTAGGTGAGTGTAAAGTGAAGGGGAGAAAAGGGAAAGAGGACATAACTGTCTGATTTGTGCCAGGACTGATTCTAGTCAAGGAGAATAGAAAGTCTTGACAAAAGTATTGCTCTTCTTTTCAGATTGTTTGGTTTTATCCTGGAGAAAGGAATAGGAATGTTTTGGCAGACTCATTGTAAGATTTTTGATGATTAGGCCAGGAGAGTGGGCCATGCCATTCATTGGCTAATATTTGTTGCACACCTACTATGTGCCAGGTACACTGTAGATGCTGGGGCTATAAGGACAATAAGGCACAGGAACAGCCCTCAGGATGCTTTCAGTCTTGTGGGTCACACAGATGAGCACACAGGCAATTTTAATACAGGGCTATGTGACATATGGGAGGAGCATCTGACTTAGCTGTAGAGTGTCAGAGAGGACTTCCTGGAGAAAGAAGGCTGGGATGATGAGTAGGAATACTAGGCAAAAGTGAAGGGGTAAGAGGGTAGCATTTCCGGCAGAAGAACAGAATATGCAAAAGACGGGAGATGAGAAAGAGGTAAATTCGAAGTGCCTTAACTGAAGGATACTGGGAAATGGTAATGGATGAGACCAGATTATATATATAGGTCCCGCAAACCACGAGACTTCCACAATATAAGACTTGTGTCATGTTCCTTTCTCCTGGCTTTTTTTGTTTTATTCTGGAAGGAGCTATGTTCACTACTGTACCACCAATGTCTGTTTTTATTTTGTTTGAGCTGCTTGGGTTTTTTCTATTTTCCATCAACAAGGGTATTAGAAACGAATCAAGGATGAATCAGGGTTCACTATCAGCCACTGCAGATTTATTACTGATCTTAACAACTTCAGTCTTAACTTTGCCTACTTTAGTGTTTGCTTCTATTGTTTATTTTTTAAATTATTTATTTATTTTTGCGGTACGTGGGCCTCTCACAGTTGTGGCCTCTCCCGTTGCGGAGCACAGGCTCTGGACGTGCAGACTCAGCGGCCATGGCTCACGGGCTCAGCCGCTCCGCGGCACGTGGGATCTTCCCGGACCGGGGCACGAACCCGTGTCCCCTGCATCGGCAGGCAGACTCTCAACCACTGCGCCACCAGGGAAGCCCTATTGTTTATTTTTTATGAGCATGTAAAAATCTCACAGAAACAGGGGCCCTGCTACTGCAGCTTCCAGCTTTTGATGGAGAACATGAAAATAAGACACGTTTCCACATATTATTGGTGAGTCTATTTTCTTTCTGGTCTTCTACCTTCATTCTTTTATCCTTATTTCATTGGACTCACCCTCCTCTGATGACCAGGGCAGGAACTGTGCCTCATGTGGTCCCTGGAAGCACAGAGTCTGTTTATAAAGACTTAATAAAGGCATGGAGACTCCAGGTGAGGGAGAAAATGCAAACTTGAGTCCAGTGAAAACTTTTTCTCAAAGGGAGATACTTTATAATGACAACAATGCATTCTCTCTCTCCTCTCCCAGAAATCCTTCCGTTTGTGCTCAGTCAGCCTTATCCTGTCTTTCCAATTTGCTCTCTTGCTACCCTGCAAGGAGAGTAGATGTTGAATTATTCACTTATTGCTTAGGAGACTTTACATCTAGAAGAGAATTTAGAGATTATCTGGATTATTGTTCCCCCACTGCTAATAAGGAAACAGCCTCAGAGAGGTAAAGAACTGGCCTAAGGGCACATGTCCAGTCCACTGCAGAGCCCAGATAAGCCCTCAGACTAGAAGCCAAGTCTTCTGACTTGAATTTGAGGGTCTGTTCCCTTCAGCTGTTAACTCTCACCAGAGGCAAAACTTTAAAAAAAATGAGGAAAAATGGTAGTCTTGAGATCCCGTAGGCTTTTGCTTGACATGACTACTTGTTCAAGATGCTTAGGCAGTTGGGTGTTTCTGTTAAAGCAATTGACCTCTAGACATTTATGCAAAGTTATAAAATAGGGCAAATAGTATAGATTCTAAGATTAATACAGGGATATTAGAAAGTAACTAGTCATTGTGTAAAGTGTTTTACTGTGTAGGTACTCCTTTAATTTGCTAGTTATATATATAATATATAAAAGAAAAATATTTTAGAAATATAAACCTTTAGACATATCTATATATGGCTGGTTATCTATGATTTATTTACTTATTTATTAATTATTAAAGTATAGTTGATTTACAATATTGTTAGTATCACATATACAGCAAAGTGATTCAGTTACATATATTTGTACTTTTTCAGATTCTTTTCCCACGTAGGTTATTACAAAATGTTGAGTATAGCTCCCTGTGCTATACAATAGGTCCTTGTTGATGATCTGTATTATGTATAGTAGTGTGTATATGTTAAGCCCAAACTCCTAATTTATCCCCACCTTCCCATTTGGTAACTATAAATTTGCTTGGGTCTATTTCTGTTTGTCTATTTATGATTTATGTGCAATTTTCCAGGAATCTGTTGCATCAAGGGAAGCCTGTTCATGGACCAGGATTTTATAACTCACTCTAGCTGTGTTAAAAGGCGCAATGAAAGTTTTTTATTTTCGTGCTGAATTCTGCAGCAATTTGTGGCAGGTCAGTTACGGTTTATGCCATAGAGTTCCAGCTGAGTGTGTGACTGAGCCAGCAAACATGGGACTTGGGTAGGAAATAGACACTTTCTGTTTTGTGGAGGTGAGAGAAGATTTGACTTATCCTGTCTTTATAGACCTCTGGTGACTTTTCTTATGAAAGGATGCTTTGAATCTTTAGGCTGGGACCTGTTCTGTGATCATTACAGCTTTTCGAGTCCTGATATGTACTTATCAGGACTCTCTTTAGGAGGCTTCTATATCCTTTAGAATTTTAACTCTTTATGATGTTGTGATAAGTAAGTAAGCAGTGGGAAGCCACCATCACTATTTCTTCCTGGAGAGTCAAAAAGATAAAAGTTCTGAGTCTATCCAGATGACTTAGGCCCGTGTTAACAGGTATGGATAATCTTTTTAATTAATTAATTAATTAATTAATTTTTGGCTGCATCAGGTCTTGGTTTCTGCACGTGTCAAGTGGGGGCTTCTCTTGTTGCGGAGCACGGGCTTTAGGCGTGCGGGCTTCAGTAGTTGTGGCTCGTGGGCTCTAGAGCGCAGGCTCAGTAGTTGTGGTGCATGGGCTTAGTTGCTCTGCAGCATGTGGGATCTTCCCGGACCAGGGCTTGAACCTGTGTCCCCTGCATTGACAGGCAGATTCTTATCCACTGCACAGCCAGGGAAGTCCCAGTATGGATAATCTTGATGCCTAAATAACATTGTTTTATACTGACAGCTTATTAAACGTGTATAGCAGTTTCTCAAGCCTGCGAAAGCCAAATAATGTTTAAAAAATAGGTTTAATGGTATTTAACATCAAAGAAACAGAAATCCCTTAAAATTAGAATAAATATTGAGGATGAGAGGCAGCTACTGACTAAAGGGTAGGAGCACAGTGTTACAATCAACCACATTTGTTCTTTCTGACACCCAGTAGTTGGGTTGATTAATCCCCATTCTGTGAGATTAGTGAGATGAGTCAGTCTGCAGCATTACCTCACTTTTTCTATAAGTTGTCCCATTATTCTGTCATTAAGATAGGCTAGGTGAAGGCACAGTAACAAACAAGCCCTTACATTTTCATGGCTTAAATGCAACAAAAGTTTGTTTTTGGCCCATGCCATGTGATCAATGAGAATTGACAGGAGCACTGTGCTTATCATAGCCTTACAGAAACACTCAGGATGATGGGAATTCCAACTCAGTCTGAGCTTCTGTGATCCCCAGGAAGGGTGAATGGAGTTCTGCAGAGTCTCACCCTGGTGATTAAATGCTTCTGCCTGGAAGAGACATATCATTTCTACTCACATTTCATTGGCCAAAGCGAGTCACATGCCCACACCCAGTTCAAGGGGTCAGAGAAACACAGTTCCACCAAGGGTCTGGAAAGAGTGAAAAAGACTAATGATACAACTATGTTATAATAGCATGTTGGTAAGATATCATCTGTAATACTTTTCTCTCCTCTTTGCATTTTCAATAAATGAAATGAAGATATTTCCAGTGATAAGTGATTGATTTTTATTTAAAAGGCCAAGTAGGTTATTCTGAATACCCTCTTTTATTTTTTCTACATGGTTGCAGTGTATGGACCTTGAGCCCATAACCGTTTAATTTGTTTATGTCATACCCAGAAAACTTACTTAAATATTGAATTAAATTGTTAGTTTTATAACTTCTAGAGTTTGAATTACTCTTTGCCGATTAGGTTTCTTCTAGAATTTAAAAAAATTTGTTTAATTGCTTGAGAGTCTCTCATAGAAAAATTAAAAAAATTGTCATGTCATACATGACAATTAGAACCTTCAATCTAAAGGCTATAGCTTGTTGAGTATGTCCTATGTGAGAGGCGCATGACTAGGTACTTTTCCTACATTATCCCATTTAATCACCCCAGCAGTTTTATGTGATAGGCATTATGGTCTCCATTTTACAGGTGTGGAAACAGAGACTCATAGTAGTTAATCAGTTAACCCAGGGACACTCCATTTATGGAGCTGGGATTTGATCCAAGTCAATTGGACTCCACATCCCAGCCTCTGTCCTCTGTAATTTGCAGTGTCCATGTACCCAAATTAATTCTGTAGCATAACAACTGTTATTGTCTATCTGGGCCTATAGATTTGATGATGTTGTTAATGATATATGTACAGAAAGACCTAGAACATCAAAACTCTGATTAGAGCCCTTGAGCTACATGAGGAAGCAGCATGATTTGGTAGTTAAGAGCAGAGACTTTGAAACCAGTCTGTCTGACAGTTACTGTACTTATCCCAGCCTCAATTTCCTCCTCTGTAAAATGGGGTTAATAATATACCTTACCTACCTAATCATGTATGAGGATTAAATGTGTCATCATTTGTAAAATGCTCAGGACAGTGCCGAGAACAGAGTAGGTGTTCTACAGTTGTTTCACATGAATAAAATCTGTGGGTCTTTGTCATGAGGGTACAGAGTTGTGCTGTGGTCCTTTTGGTTAATGTTGAGGTTCAATGTGGCTACAAAGGCATGTGAATATGTTTGCCCTGGACTGGAGAAAGGGTTTTCAGAGGAATCGTATGAGATCTTTGGGATGAGGGAGAGAAGATCTGTGGTCAAGGCAATTTCTACTGAAGAGGTTGAGTTTTGGTTTGTGGGCTTCTTCACTTTTTTTTGTTGAGGGCAGGAGGCTTTCTTTTGTTGGATGTCCTACGATGTCGGTGCTGCTGGAGCATTGGGTGCTACTGTATCAGAGTTCTTTCACAAGCCCTCAGCCACTGGCATTTGACTCTTTTGCTTGAAGCTGGCCTGCAAGGAGATAAGAACAGAGGGAGGGTATGAACTTTCCTTATGCCAACCTGAAATTCTAAGAACAGTGAATTCTGGGATGATTCTGATCTCAGGGCATGAGACTGGGCATTTTGGGCATTGGGTTATAGTTCAGGCTGAGAGCTTTGTATCCCCAGGGAAGGGAACTGACATTTATGAAGTGACTGCTTTGAGCTAGACGTTGTGTTGGATTTACATACGTTAACTTAAAAAATATCATCACAGCAAACCTATGAAATACATTTATTTCCCTCATTTTTAAGATAATGAAACGGGGACTTAGAATGCTTAAAACACATGCTCAAAGCCACCTAGGTAGTAAAGAGACGAGGATATGGTTTGAGCTGCTGTTCATTCATTCCACAGGGAGAGTGGGACTAAAGGCAGAGGAATCCGTTCAATCATTTCTGTAACTGGATTGTTTTTAAGTTGAAAACTGGTCTGGACCTAGGAGTGTGAGTCTGGCTAAAGTGGAGGTGATGGGGCAGTTGTTACCTATTTTTTTTTAAACCAAAGGGTTTGAAAATGTAAATATACCTGTCACTTAAAAATTTTTGAAATGCTGAACAACAAAGAATTCCCAAGAGAGTAGGGGCAGAAAACCAGGAATATCTTTTTTAGACAGAGGGAAGCTGTCTGGGTTTTGAAAAGAATGGAATAAAACTCTAATCTTCAGTTATATTTTGGAGGAGAAGGTATACAGGCTCCATCTATTTTTTAGGTGGTTGGGTGGCTGATCCTTCTCTCATTTACTTAAATAAACTATTGAGTTACCTGATTAAAACAGAAGGTCCGTAACTAACTTAGGCATAGGGAAGGTGCTTCATTACTTGAAAGAAGGTTAGGGAATGAGTTTGAGTTTCTGTGAGTCTCACCCACTCCTCCCCCCTCACACAGTGCTTTGTATGTTATAGGTTCTTAATCAATATTTGAAACTCAAGTGGGCTGTAGTAGTAGGTTTTTTTTTTTTTTTTTTGCGGTACACGGGCCTCTCGCTGTTGTGGCCTCTCCCGTTGCGAAGCACAGGCTCCGGACGCGCAGGCTCAGTGGCCGTGGCTCACGGGCTTAGCCGCTCCACGGCATGTGGGATCTTCCCGGACCGGGATACGAACCCGTGTCCCCTGCATCGGCAGGCGGACTCTCAACCACTGTGACACCAGGGAAGCCCTGTAGTAGCAGTTCTTGATGGCTTCTCTAGTTAAAATATAATGAAACCTCTGTTTAAATTTGCAGATTCTTCCTCTTTTTAAAAATTACGGACAGGATAGCTATTAGGCAAAACTCAGAGCCAAGGATATGCAGCTGTGCAATTTGAAAGGAGCTTTATTATTTATCAAAAATATTCTGTTTTATGTTTTTATCTTTTTATAGTAAAACTGAGGTAATTTCCTTTATTTGACCTATATTTGGTATATTTGGAGTTTTTCTTGTACTTTGGTTCATATCATAACCACCTGGATTTGTTCTATTTTATTACAGTGAATTAAACTGAAACATGATAACACTTGTGAAGTTACATTACTAAAATCAACAACCACAGCAAAACAGCAACATTTAATTCTTAACTGCTTTACTAATATGTGAAAGGAAAGGCATTTGTTAAAAAAAATTTTTTTTTCACCTTGGGAATAACATTTTAGGACAATCAGTGAAATTTAAAGTCAATCACCAGATAAAAACTCTCTTTTATGTATATCAAAATTCTTCATTTCTGAATTTAAACCTTATACTTTTTGGACCATCATGCCTTTTCCCTTTTCCCTTAAAAATTAAAAAAAAAATTGTGGTTGAAATACACACAACATGAAATTTACCATCTTACCATTTTAAAGTGTACAGTTCATTTGTGTTAAGTACATTCAGATTGTTGTGCAACCATTCTACAAAACTCTTTTCATCTTGCAAAACTGAAACTTCTGTGCCCATTAAAGGACAGCTTCCCACTCCACTGTACTTCTAGCCCCTGGAAAGCACCATTCTACTTTGTGTCTCTATGAATTTGACCTCGTATAAGTGAAATCATATAGTATTGTCTTTTCGTGACTGGCTTATTTCATGTAATATAATGTCTTCAAGGTTCATGTAGCATGTGTCAGAATTTCTTTCCTTTCTAAGTCTGAGTATTATTCCATTGTATGGATCTGCCACATTTTGTTTACCCATTCATCCATTGATGGACACTTGGGTTGCTTCTGCCTTTTGTCTAACGCAAATAAGGCTGCTTTGAACATGGATATACAAATATCTCTTTGAAAAGAGACCTTGCTTTCAATTTTTTTGGGTACAGCCCCAGAAGTGGGTTTGACGGATCATATAGTAATTCCATTTTTATTTTTTTGAGGAACACCATACTATTTTTTATAGCTTTTTAAAATTCACTTTAAATTAGTTTTTACTTTTGTCAAAGCAACCTGGTTATGTCACATATTTTGGTTAAATAACCAGTGTTTACATTATTATGACTATTGTAAATATTTTGTGTTGTTGAGCCACTATGAGCCGTATGATAGATTTATTTTCTTTTGCTAATTTTTTTTTCAGGTTGACTATAACATTTCAGGATAATCAGTGAAATTTCTTTTTTTTTTTAATCAGTGAAATTTCAAGTCAACAATTAAATGATGAGATGCCATCTATGTTTCTTTTTATTATTCCTGGAATTGTTAATATCTCATTTTTTATTACCTTTGTCTCTGTGCCTATTGCTATATTTCTCAAATGCTTTAATAGAGCTGTTGAATGCTGTTACTAGTTTTTCCCAAATGCTCAAGCACACAGTTCATCCTATTGGTTCCACTGTTTCCCTCGGCAACCTTTCTGCTGCAGCTCTGTCCTCCCACTCCACTCTGGCTGGGTTGAGTTCTAGGCTTGATGCACAGCTGATGTCCCAGGACTTGTCTTCACTCACTTTGTGTGTTGGATGCTCTTCCTCTGTTCTCCTGTCTTATGCTTCCTTTTGCCTTACTCTGCCTCCCTTTTTTCTTCCTGGAAATTTTAGAATCTTTATTCCTGGTCTGAGTCTTTTTTTATTCACTGTGCTTGGAACACTGTGGGCCCTTTTGTATTATTTCCTTGATGTTTCCTCTCCTCTGTTTTCCTCTGTTCTCTCTTAATGGAGCTTGTCTTATTTCTGGTTGGATCTCTCAAACTAATTCTCTCATTTTCTTACTCATCTCCTATTTTCCATTTCTTTGTGTTTTTTTCAACTTTGGGAGATTTCTTTGACTGAGATCATACTGCAAACTTTACTGAGTTTTTTTTCTTCTTGCTTTCATATCTATTTAAAAATTTCCAATAACTCTTTCTTGTGCCCTCATTTAAAAAAAATTAGCTTCTTGTTTCTGTTTCTTGAATGCGCTACATTCTTTTCACTCACTGAGGACATTTAATATGGATTTTAAAAAGTTTCTCTTTTTCTTTGCTTATAGTTTATCCATTTCCTCCAAGTTCTTCTTTTCTATTTGTTTTTATGATCTCACTCTTCCATACTGAACTCTTTTCTTAAATTTCTAATCATCTTTGGTTATCTGTTCCCGTTTAAATGTGAGGCACAAAAACGCTGATAGAAAACTCTGTGAACATAAGGTGGACTACTCTTTGTGGTCAGGTTATAAGCATACCTTATGTTCAGGGGAGCCTTAAAGATCAGGATTGTTAGGTCTTTTCTCTGCGCCATTCAGTTTCTCCCCCAAATTCCTTGTCTCCTGCCAAGAGATGTGTACCTGGACATAGAATGGAGGTTTTAATAAGCAGGCTTCATTTAATTGTGATTTTTTGTTTGGCATCTCACTCCTGCCCTCAGTTCTCAGTGCCTCTGAGCCTGGTGATTCTAACACCGATTAAACTGCCTTTCTAAAGTGTGTAAGTTGCTGTTTCTCAGTTCTATTATAATTTGCCTTACTGGTGATATCTGAGGTTCTATGACTGATAAGTTAATAGAATTAAAAATAAATCAAACACATTTAACGTTCTGGAAAGACAGCAAGTACTTTTAAAAAGTTACATGCACAGAGAAAAATTAATCACAGAGAAAGGAGGAAGAGATGCCCCTAGGCAAAAATGTTTCCAAGAGATTTAATTTTTGACCTGATAAATACAACTGATTAAAAATAGGAATAACAAGTTACTAAGCTGCTGTTATGTGGGATCTAGCAGTGATCTAAGCCATGGTAGAACTCACATACGGGCAGCCACATGACCAAGATGGAAGTAGTAGTTTGAAACAAAAACAGAAGGTGAAACAGACAAAAACTCACAGACGCACCCTCTGAAACCTGGAGGGCAGGAGGGGTTTGCAGGGGAAAGTGGAAGTTCTTTCTTAAAGCCAAGAACAGGGAGAAACTGCAAGGCAGAGAAAAGCTCTAGCGTGGAGCATGGTATGGCTAATGTACAAGTAGGAGCCTTAAAAGCTAAGACCAAGAGGTGCTGAGTGACCACGATGGCTTTGATTCATGACCATGAACCATCTCCTCCTTGCTAGGGGAGCAGTGAGACAACCCTGTCCTGGGACCGTGCCCCTTACATCCTAAACTACAGTCTCGCCAGACCCTGCTGTAGGATGGTCCCTTGGGTCTGGCCAGGTGGCTGATTCAGGTCTTCCTCATGTCCAGTGGTGGAGGGAGCCTTTCTTTTTGCCATTAAGAGCAAATACAAGGCCTTTATAACTAGAGTGTCAGAAAATATCTCTACTCTTCTGGCTGTTAGCACTTCTGGCAGGCTGCCTCTTATATGCAGAGACTTAACAGTGGCTTTATAGCTCTCGCAAAGAGTTTGTCTCTCACTTTTACTACTTCCCCTCTAAGTTAACCTCTTTCCTTTTCCTGCTTTTGCAGAGGGATGACCGAGGCCTTGGGATTAGCGCCTCCCAAAGCTTGCCCTTTCCCAGACCACTTCTTAGACTCTGCAGGGTCAGACCCAGTCTGGGGGAGGGTGAGTGAGAAGAAATTGGTCCACGTTCATGGGGCACCCTGATTCCCTGGGGCAGGCACTGCTGTGTCTGGGCTGCAGGGAACAGGGGGACTGTGCTTCCTGGGACAATCTGTTGGGGGTCCAAAGAGCCTTCTGCAAAAGCACAACCTTTCTGTGAAGTGTCCTGTTGTATTTTGAAAAACACTCATGCAATTAAAAAATTTAAAATCCATACTATATTTGTATTGTTCTAATATTCAACTATTAGAATGATATAAAGATTGCATAAATAATATTTCCCCTCCAGTCTTCAAGTACACATGATACACATGCTTTATGGTGTGACCGTGAGCCCTTGGTGACTCTCTTCTGTGACCCTCAGGGGTCATGTACAGACTAGTTTGACAAGTAAAGAATTGGAAAGAACATTGAACCAGACATTGCAGTACGTGGCTATGCCCTTTGTTCTCTGCTCACAGGCCATGTACCTGAAGGTCAACTGCCTACTCTCTCTGAATGAACCTCTGTTTTCTCACCTGTAAAACGGGGAGGTTGGAATAGATGCCCTCTTTTTTTTTTTCCTCATTAGCATTTCTGTCTCCTGAATTACGTAGATTTTGTCTCAACTTTTGTCTTCTGCTTCACTTCATACAAAATCATAGCCACCCTGTAATCTCTACGGACCCCCTTATATCTGCAGTATTTGTGGTTAAATGATATTAGTGCTCCCCACAGGGTGGTTGGAAGCCATCAAGAATAAAAGTTACTGCAAAGCTCTTTGCATTAAGTAGAGAATAACATTAAAGTCATGTTAATTGATTTTATGCTTATGTGGTTTCAATTCCATCCTGGCCTTTTCATTTGAACATACATATGTATTTATGTATGGTGTGTGTATGAAGTGTGTAATTAGGTTTGTCAAATTATGTTCTTGGCTTAAAGTCTCTTGCAGGCATAATGCTTAAAAAAATCAAAACAATTAATTAAAAAGTAGAATTGTTTTGACTATTACCATTAGAGGAGAGATGTTAAAACCCGCAGTGGCTCGGAGGTGTTTTGAAGACACATGCACGCAGGTCTGAAACACTGCTCTGCGTCTTTGATGTGACAGAAATTGATACAGTGTTTCCAAATAATTGTGTTGGGATTTAGGGATTTCTTCTTATCCTTGGCATAGCATTCGGTTATTTTTCAGAGGGACCGAAGTCCTGAGGTAGAGTAGGTACCCTTTTATAAGGTATTACTCCATCTTACATGGGATAATCTACAATTTACTCACAAGACTTGGATGCCAGGTCCAAGGGAAGGGAACTTGGGGGATGTTACAGTTTCAAAATTGGCCCCGAGGTCAAAGACTCAGGACCTGGGGAGGAAGATTTTTTTTTTAATTTTAAAAAATTAATTAATTTTTGGCTGCGTTGGGTTTTCGTGGCTGCACACGGGCTTTCTCTAGTTGCAGCAAGTGGGGGCTACTCTTTGGTGCAGTGCACAGCCTTCTCATTGGCTTCTCTTGCTGCTGAGCACGGGCTCTAGGTGCGTGGGCTTCAGTAGTTGTGGCTCGCAGGCTCTAGAGTGCAGGCTCAGTAGTCGTAGTGCACGGGCTTAGTTGCTCCACAGCATGTGGGATCTTCCCAGACCAGGGCTCAAACCCGTGTCCCCTGCACTGGCAGGCGGATTCTTAGCCACTGCACCACTAGGGAAGTCTTAGGGGAGGAAGATTTTAGCAAAACTTTCTGGCCAAGGAAACACCTTAAAA
Source organism: Monodon monoceros (assembly GCF_005190385.1). NCBI lineage: Eukaryota > Metazoa > Chordata > Mammalia > Artiodactyla > Monodontidae > Monodon > Monodon monoceros. The sequence continues at coordinate 123,897,837 of NW_021703778.1, read as the reverse complement.
TCCACAGAGACATTTGAGCCTTTGTTCTCAGGCTACGAATACTTACCATTTGATTGGTTATACGAGCAGAATGTGTGCTTTCTGAGAACGTGGCTGTTCTCTGAGTGTTTATCAAGGGACAGTCCTGCTCAGATAAGCCTGGAACTTCCCACCTCTCCAGTTCCATCTCCTGCCATTCTGCCCAGTTATCCCCAATCTCTAGCCAAGCTGAACAATTTGCTATTCCTTAGACAAAACCACTATGTACCTGCATGTTCCTTCCTTCTTTGCCCAGCTGGTCAGATCTCACTTACCCTTCAGTGGAAGCTCTAGCATCATCCTCTGCAGGAATTCTCTGCTGGTGGCATCCCTGCCCCAGAGGGAGTGAGAGGACCACCCGCCACGTGCTAACACTCTCCTTGCTCATCACTCTTCTCACATGGGTTGTGATTTTGGGTAATTGTCTGTTTTGCTGCTAGATTGGTCACTCCAACGGGGGGACGAGGGACCGGGTCATATTCAAGGTTGTGTCCCCAGACTGACCCAGGCTCAATAAACATTTGTTCAAATGACGACTGCCTGTTGTGCCTACTTGGGTCTGCGTTCTCTCTGGACCATTTTGTCTTTTTTTTTTTCTCCTGCTCACACTTGGCACTTTATTAGTGAGGAGCTGTGGTCTGGGAAAGGGGGGGCTGGGATGGACAGTTTCAGTGCCCATCTCATGGTCTTGCTCGTCTTCCCATGCAAGCAGTTTGGGCATTAGGAAAATGCCAAGAATGAGGAGGTCCTGAATTGCCTCTAGTATGTCTGCCCATTTTGTCTTTAGTCTTCCCCAAATCAATCAGATAGGCTATGTGGGGTAGTGTTTTGAGTGCATGGACTATGAAGCCAGTCTGCTGATTGGAATCATGTATCTACTACTTACTAGCTGTATAACTGCTATCAGCCTCAGTTTCTTCATCTGTAAAATGGGGATAATAGTAGGCTTCACCTTATAGAGTTGTTCTGAGGATTAAATGAGTTAATATTTGCAAAGTCCTTAGAAGAGTTTTTGACGGACACTGAGGTTGTATTCTAAATAAGTAAAATAATTTTGGGGAATCTGAATCAACACAACAGATGGAAGGGTGATAACTGTGGGTTCAGTAGACATGACTCTGGAGTAGATCTCATTGCAGGAGTGAAAACTTTATTATCAACTGAAAAACATCCCAGACCTGTAGCTCAGGAAAAGAAAACAACTTTAATGCCCTTGTCACCTAATTTTTAAGAAATTTGCCGCTCTCATCTGAACATATCACTACTCTGTTTAACACTTTGTCTCCTCATTGCTCCAAATTTCTCACTGTGGCTTCCAAGACTCACAAAACCTGACCTTAGGTACCTTCTACAGCCTCATCTCTCTCTCTCTCTCTCTCTTATTTTTTGGCGGCGCCACGGGGCATGCGGATCTTGGTTCCCTGAGCAGGGATCGAACCCGTTGCCCCTGCAGTGGAAGCGAGGAGTCTTAACCACTGGACCGCCAGGGAAGTCCCAACAGCCTCATCTCTTGGTGCCACTCCCTTTGTCTTTCCTTTTCCCTGTACGAAGTTCCAGATACGCACTCCTGTCCATTCCCAAACGTGCAGGGCTCTTTCCCGACTTCCCTCAGTGCTTCCTCTTCCTTTCATCTGTATAAACAGAACTCCTCCCGTTGCTCTGGTTTTCAATTCAAGGTAAGCATCATGACTTCTCTACTAGCTTAGGGACCTTGGCTATCTGCTCCCCTAGTACCTGGACCTCCCTTACCAGGTACCATACCTTTTGTCACACCGTGGTGCATTTTATTGCTTAATTGTAAGCCTTCCCCATTAGATTATAAGCTCCGATGGGGCAGGGGACAAGTCTGTTTTGCTCACTGTTATTCCAACCCTAGTATCTTAAATAAGGTCTGGTGTGCAGTAGGCAGTCAATCAATACTTACTGAATGGTGTTTAATTTTAGAAATCAGAAGCTTTTAAGTCTAACCCAACCCAGATGTCAGCTCTCTGGGTGTCCCCAAGTCCTCCAGCTTGTTGCAGTGAGATTGTCCATTAAGACTGAGTGAAATTGCCTAGAATCTCCATCCTGTTTATGGTGGGTCATCTCATCTCTGGGTCTTTGGAGGATTGTTCTATTTCTCCCAGCCATCTCTGCTGACCTTTTGCAATTTACTTCCTTACCTGCTGGCCCTTTTCTCTCCTGCAGCTTTCTGCCAGACACCATCCCAGTTCCCTTAGTACCCAAAGCGCTCCCTCTTAAGGCTCTGTGAGCATGGGGTGGTTACTCAGCAGTGCATCACGGCCAGCCGCTTAAAATAAAATATGACACGTCTCCTTTTTGAATGGTCCTATGTCTATTCCCATCTCTGAGCTTTTTCTTATTCATCTTTTGGACTTGGATGGCAACTTCCTGTGATGATTCTGGGTCTCTCTTTGTCTTTTGCCCTGTTCCTAAATTCCACAATTCCTGTTAATCTCTTATGCAGACACAGCTTAGCTGTTTCATTGTCTGGCTTTTGCTCATTCAGATTCTGTCCCTAGGATTTTATTTTCATGATGAAACCTGTCCATAATCACTAAGCAGAGGCAACAGAGGGTCGTGTTAAGAGGGTGTGCTCTAGAGCCAAACAAGCTGGTTCCAAATTGAGTCTCCACCTTCACTGCTAGTGTGGTTTCCCCATATTACTTCACTTTTACCTGTCTCAGGGTTCTTGTCTGTAAGATGGTCATTGTTATGATGTAAAATGGTAATTGTAACGAGGATCTAATGAGTTAGAATGAAATGAAATGAAAAGTACTTCGAAAATGCCTGGCACATAGTAAGCACCTAATAAATCCTTTGTTTTTGTTATCTGATCTTTTTTATTGAAGTATAGTTGATGTACAATATTACATAAGTTACAGGTGTACAGTATAATGATTCACAATTTTTAAAGGTTATACTCCATTTACAGTTATTATAAAATATTGGCTGTATTTCCTGTGTTGTACAATATATCTCTGTAGCTTATTTTATACATAATAGTTTGTACCTCTTAATCCCCTACATCTATGTTACCCCTCCCCCTTTCCCTCTCCTCACTGGTAATCACTAGTTTATTCTCTATATCTGCGAGGCTGCTTCTTTTTTGCTATATTCACTAGTTTGTTGTATATTTTTAGATTCCACATATAAGTGATATCATACAGTATTTGTCTTTCTCTGTCTGACTTATTTCACATAATACCTCTAAGTCCATCCATGTTGTTGCAAATGGCAAACTTTCATTTTAACTTTTAAAAAAAATTACGATATATGCATAATCAAGGCAGCTTTCTCCTTGAAGAAATTCTTCAAAAAGCTATTTAAGCAACTGTGCTTTTTCCTCATTACACTAATTCCAAGTCACCTGTTTATTTTCTAAGATGTTTTTTATTTTCTAAGATGTTTTCTAACTATTGGCAGAATATAGGACTGGCTAAGAGCACCAGCTCAGAATCAGTAGGGCTTAGAACTTGGTTCCACTTGGTTTGCCTTATGTGATCTTCAGAAACGGATTAAATTTTCTAAGACTCAACTTCCTCATCTTTCAAATGGGGACACTACTGCCCTCTACAGTGTGTGTGTGTGTGTGTGTGTGTGTGTGTGTTCAATGAGCTCATATATGTAAAGCATTTAGCACAGTGTCCAGTGTGTAATCAGTACTTTATAACTGTGATTATTACTATTATATTAGTATTATTGTTACATTTTTTTAATAATCAAGAGAAACAACATGTGCTTCTGAAAGGCTGAAGAATTAAGTAGCACCTCACTTCATCACACCCTGAAATATCTTCTTATTTATTTAGAAGAGGCTATTAGCCTTGATGATCAATGGAGCTCTTACAGGAGAGGCAAGGGAAAAGGCATGAAATACATTTTGTGAAAAGAGCGATGGATCTGTCCCACGTGGCATTTTACCATTGGTAGAATTAAAAACTATGATATAGAAAGTTTCTCTTCTCAAGGGGCCATAGCTCTCCAGGAGTAGAGACTTCTGCTCTCCTTTGACTGATCAGTGCATGGATGAATGTAAACTTGCTATCCAGCAGAGAGTCTGATTGAGTGATACCCTAATGGAGCTACTGGCAAAGGATAAACCAGGACAGAAACAAAGCTGCATTCCAAATAGTGCTCAGTGCCTTTCTTGATACTTTCCATTATAATTCATTCCCATTAGAGGCACTTTGGGCCATTTTAAAGCTATTACATTGTAATTTCAGAGCTGACTGTAAATTCAAAAGAACACACATACATGGTCTCTTAACAATTCAAAGAAAATAGAAAGAAATATTAGATTTGCCATCCAGAATCCGAATTCCAAGACCAGTGAGATGTTGAAATACTGCTCTGCATTTCATTTGAACTCAGTAGACAACACATTTCAGAAAAAAATCCAAACTTTAAATAATCATTACTGTGCTGATCATATAAACACATGTATCAAAGAGCGTAGGGACTTCCCTGGTGGTGCAGTGGTTAAGAATCCACCCGCCAATGCAGGGGACACAGGTTCGAGCCCTGGTCCGTGGAGATCCCAAATGCCGTGGAGCAACTAAGCCCATGCGCCACAACTACTGAGCCTGCGTGCCACAACTACTGAAGCCCATGTGCCTAGAGCCCGTCCTCTGCAACAAGAGAAGCCATCGCAATGAGAAGCCCGCGCATTGCAACGAAGAGTAGCCCCTACTCCCCACAACTAGAGAAAGCCCACGCACAGCATTGAAGACCCAATGCAGCCAAATAAATAAATAACTAAATAAAATAAATAAATAAAAACCAACCAAACAAACAAAAAAACCCCCAAAGAAGGTAGAGCATCAAAGATCCAAAGGAGGAAAGGACCTTTCAAGAATCAAAGGATCCTGAATTTAGTTAGAATCTAGAGCTAAGTTGTATAAAACTAGTATGAATAGTTGCTTCCTTGTTCAGGTGGCAGTTAAGTTATATGCCAAATCATTAGAACAGTACAAAGAAGAGCGTATCTGCTACAAAAAGCAAGTGCCTGATACGTTATTCAATGGCACTGATTCTTCTCTATCTGGGCCAGCCAAGGGGAAAAAAGTCTGACTTAGTCACATGAAGGCTCTTGCTAAGAGTTTTAAGACACACATTTTACTAGGTAATAAAGTTTATATAGCTATACCACATGGACCATTTTGCAGGCAATCTGTAGTTCAGGCACACTGCAGAATTTATTATTTTTCTTTTAATAAATATTCCTCACCGTCAGACTTGTTGTCTGCTTTAATTGAAAGAGCTTCAGCTTCTAATACCTTCTTCCTAAGTCAGTAACTGCCTCAGGCAGCTTTGGAATAGAGGGGGAAGGAGTAAAAGGACGAAGTTAGAACCACATTCTTTATTCTGCTGCCAGGTGGTGTCCCTCCCCTCCCCTAAGGTAGAGGAAAGGGCTGCCTTCTCCCCAGCCCAGCATCGAGAGACCCCATGATCAACGCAGGACCATTTCTGGGCCTAGAGTCAATTTTCCCTGACATTTGCTGTGGTCCTGGATGTAGTGCTGAAGCTCGTCATAGCAGGAAATAGTGGTGGAAACTTAAAAAAAAACCCAGAAAACCCAAACCCATCCCTGAGTCATAAGTGAAGAGTCCTGGAAAGAATTTTAATGATTATCTAGTCCTAATACCTCATTTTACAAACGAGAAAACTGAGGCCCAGAGAAGGGACCTTCACAAGTCACATGACGAGTTAGGGTCCAGCAGGAACATGTGTCTTCCCCACCCTCAGCTTCCTGAAATTTTGGAGGCACATGCTCTGCTGTGTTTATCTACTTGAGTTCATCCTTTTTTGGAGAGCAGCCACACTGCTTGGCACACGATGGGCTTTATGCCCTCAAACAACTGACTGACATTCTTCAGCTCTACATAGAAACACTGAGTTTATTCATCAATATTTGTGCACCTGGATGGTATTGCAGTGTCTTCTTTGAACATGGTGAAACTTTTGGGTTATTATGTAAAAACAACTCACTTTTGGGAGAGGTCTTTTCTACGTGGAGCATCAAGGAGGCGAAGTCTTCATCTTCTTTCCTATACTCCTCCAGTGAGAGCTCTTGTAGAGTAGGTACAAGCTGGTGCTTCCCAAGTAGTAGACTGTCTCCTGAAATGTACATAGTTCCAGCGGGCCAGATTCAGTGGTAGTTGTGGCTTGAGTGTTTCAGTTATCTATTTCTAAAAATGTTCCAGGAGCATCTACCCACTGAGAGCCTCGTATGGACCAACCTGGGATTCTGCCCTAGACTTCGGCACCTCCTCATGTCAAGTACAGCTCAAGGATTCCCCAGCAGATGTAGGATTAGACAGTGAAGCTTCATTGCTTCAGTATCAGTCTTTCACCTCTCTCATTAACCTCTCAAACGTGGAGGGTAAGAGAGGCATACATTTTTGAAACACTTTTGAGTTTTTTCTGTTTCTATATTCAGCCTAACTGACATTTGAATTGGGTGCAAATAGTGATCATACCTCTAGGTCTTTCTAACAATCACACATTACTGTTCTGCTTACATCTAATGTTCTGTGGTCATCTTCAAAGACTCCCATTAAAAGCATCCCGTTTTGTCTTCCCCTCCCCCTGCTGGGGAAGCCCTCATCATGCTGAAGTTATTTTCATTCATCTCTATTATCTAATCCCCTTTCTCACGTAAATCATGTTTTACGTGAACTCCACTTTAACTTCCCAGTGTATATTAGAGGATTTATGTGATACAATTCATCTGCATAATAATCCTATGAGATTAAATTCTATTATTATCTCCATTTTATAGATGAGAAAACTGAGGTTTAAGAGAATAGATCATTGCTCGTAAGTCGTAGATGTGGGATTTAAACCTTAGGCTTTCAACCAGTACACTATACCAGTCCCACCCGCCTTAAACTGGTTTCAGCATCATCTTAAATCTTGCTGTTGAGGTTACACACAAAATTCTGACATTTCTTGGTGACTGTTGGTACCAAAGCCAAGCCAGGAGCAGCCAGGAAGCCAGGATTATTTCTGGACTTAAATTCTCATATCTTTAAAATCTCTTGTATTACTTGTACCTTGACTTTGCATTGCCACATTTTGCAAACATCTTTGGTACTGAACTCTACGAAATCTATTCTTCTTTTGTTTTCCTTGATTCTATTGTCTGTTGGGTGTATGGTCCTCCACATAAGGAGGGGGACAGAGAAGGAACTCAGCAGAAATGTGAAGACCTTAATATTGCATTTCACTTTTGGCTGCCTTCACGTATCATGTGAAAAACCACATATTCATGTTTCAGCGACAATCTAGGAAGGAGAATGTTTTTCTTTAATATCTCTAGAAAAATCTTCAAGAATGGATTTTGTGTAATTTGAGAGTGGTTCCAGCACAGAAGTAGAAAATTTGTTCAATTTGTACCTATTGTTTTAATTTTTAGCTAATTTGGGTATTGTATGGGTCATCTTTGATCTGAAAACCTGTTTTGAAGGCATTTCACATATTGAAGGAGACAAATTAATGAGGAATATGGTGACGCCATCTATTTCATTAAAAAAAAGTCAGCTTCACAAATGTATGGACACCAAGGTGGGAAAGAGGGGGTGGGTGGTGGTGGTGTGATGAATTGGGAGATTGGGATTGACATGTATACACTAATATGTATAAAATAGATAACTAATAAGAACCTGCTGTATAGCACAGGGAACTCCATTTCTCTGAACAGTAGAAACTAACACAACATTGTAAAACAACTATACCCCAATTAAAAAAAAAAATCAGCTTCTGTAGCAAGACTTTTGTGTGGCTTTGGGTTTGTGAAGCTGTGCAGTAGGTGTTTTTAGATATAGAAATATATAGTTAGGGAGAAATTTTATTGGATTTGGGCTTAGTAAAGTAGAAAGTTTGGAACTTGGAATGGTCCCTGAGTGTCTGAGTCTTATAGTAGCGATAATTAGAGAACTTTCTTTCCATTTGGTTGGAGAGAAGTCAAATGGATTGAGTAGAAGTTTCCTCTGACAGTATCTGAATAAAAATTCAGCTTACTGAGACAATACAGACACCACCAGACTACTATTTTATCCTAGATAAATGGGGTAAATGTGCCATCAAATAGGACTGACTCTGAAATCTCCAGATGTACACAGTGTCTGATTTCTCTGGTGCATGTTCTGGTTATATTTAGTCAAAACTCCCTAGAGTGTTGTTTTGTCCTTTCTGTTTTGTCCAAGTTTAATGAGAATGCTTGGTTGTACTTGTTGAAGGAAGACTAAGGGTAGGAATGTATTAATTTATTCTGGATGGCAATTAGGGAGATCTATAACTATTATCGTCATGGATCCTGTCATCTGTCAATTTGCCAAGTATGGAAAAAGTATGATTGCTGCATAGTCCCTAATGGAAAAAATGGAATTCTCCTCAAATTTGTAACATTTTTATTTACATGAAGACACAGTGGGAGTGGCTACTTGAATTCTGTGAGTTCAGTTGGTTTTTGAGAACAAATGCAACCAGGAATTTTCACATTACGTAGTCAGTTTTGCAGAAACTTCACTGTGGTTGCTTCTGTTTACTCGTCTAACCATTGCAAGTATAAAATTTTGGGAATTCACAATATATGCTGATACCTTGATGAAGGAATTTTCTGGAAAGCAAGATTTATCACAACAGCAGTGTTGAAAAGAATAAACCTGAAGCCCATGTAAACTGTGCAAATGCTGGGCTTGAGTTTGTGCCATTTTGAATAAATTAAATAGCACCAATCTCTAGGTGCCTCTAATTGATGGTGACCACCTCTGTGAGGTTGGACTTCAGTATCCTCAGCCCTTCAATCTTTCCCATCATACCTCAGTGCCTTCCTTTCCCCCAAAGTTGGGAAAGACCTGAGATCAAGCAATCACTTGTGTTTGTTCACTGTATTTTTATTATAGTGCTATCACAACTAGGTATTTACAGGCTGAGCCTTTTTTTTTTTTTTTCTACTTAGGGGAATTTGCTGCCTCCATATTTCTGAAAAAGAATGTACTTAGGAACTCACTCTCTTCATTAGTAGAATAAAATAAAATTCTACCACAGTAGGTCGTCAAATTATGTAAGTGTTCGATATCCTTAGCAAAAAATACCAGTCAATACCTTGACTTCCTAGTTTTGGATATAATCACTACAAATAAGGAATAGAGAAACTTTTCTTTTGGGAGATTGGATTGGTAGTGGCTTACTATCTTTTCTTTTTTTTGAATTTTATTTTATTTTATTTTTATACAGCAGGTTCTTATTAGTTATCCATTTTATACATATTAGTGTATACATGTCAATCCCATCTCCCAATTCACCACACCATGCCCCCCGCCCCCCTGCCGCCATTTTACCCCCATGGTGTCCATACGTTTGTTCTCTACATCTGTGTCTCAATTTCTGCCCTGCAAAGCGGTTCATCTATACCATTTTTCTAGGTCCCACATATATGTGTTAATGTATGATATTTGTTTTTCTCTTTCTGACTTACTTCACTCTGTATGACAGTCTCTAGATACATCCGCATCTCTACATATGACCCAATTTCGTTCCTTTTTATGGATGAGTAATATTCCACTGTATATATTTACCACATCTCCTTTATCCATTTGTCTGTCCATGGGCATTTAGGTTGCTTCCACGTCCTGGCTATTGTAAATAGTGCTGCAGTGAACATTGTGGTGCATGTGCTATAAACTTCCCTCTTAGAACTGCTTTTGCTGCATCCCATCAGTTTTGGATCATCGTGTTTTCATTGTCATTTGTCTCTAGGTATTTTATGATTTCCTCTTTGATTTCTTCAGTGATCTCTTGGTTATTTAGTAACGTATTGTTTAGCCTCCATGTGTTTGTGTTTTTTACGATTTTTTCCCTGTAATTGATTTCTAATCTCATAGCATTGTGGTCAGAAAAGATGCTTGATATGATTTCAATTTTCTTAAATTTACTGAGACTTGATTTGTGACCCAGGATGTGATCTATCCTGGGGAAAGTTCCATGTGCAGTTGAGAAGAAAGTGTAATCTGCTGTTTTTTTGGATGGAATGTTCTATAAATAGCAATTAAATCTATCTGGTATATTGTGTCATTTGAAGCTTGTGTTTCCTTATTAATTTTCTGTCTGGATGATCTGTCCATTGGTGTAAGTGAGGTGTTAAAGTCCCCCACTATTACTGTGTTACTCTCGATTTCCTCTTTTATAGCTGTTAGCAGTTGCCTTATGTATTGAGGTGCCTCTATGTTGGGTGCATATATATTTATAATTGTTATATCTTCTTGGATTGATCCCTTGATCATTATGTAGTTTCCTTCCTTGTCTCTTGTAACATTCTTTATTTTAAAGTCTATTTTATCTGATATGAGTATTGCTGCTCCAGCTTTCTTTTGATTTCCATTTGCATCCCCTCACTTTTTCCATTTGCATCCCCTCATTTTTTCCATCCCCTCACTTTCAGTCTGTACGTGTCCCTAGGTTTGAAGTGGGTCTCTTGTAGACAGCATATATATGGGTCTTGTTTTTGTATCCATTCAGCGAGCCTGTGTCTTTTGGTTGGAGCATTTAATCCATTCACATTTAAGGTTATTATTGATATGTATGTTCCTATTACCATTTTTAATTGCTATGAGTTTGTTTTTGTAGGTCCTTTTCTTCTCTTGTGTTTCACACTTAGAGAAGTTCCTTTAGCATTGTTGTGGAGCTGGTTTGGTGGTGCTGAATTCGCTTAGCTTTTGCTTGTCTGTAAAGCTTTGATTTCTCCACTGAATCTGAATGAGATCCTTGCCAGGTAGAGAAATCTTGGTTGTAGATTCTTCCCTTTCGTCACTTTAAATATGTCATGCCACTCCCTTCTGGCTTGTAGAGTTTCTGCTGAGAAATCAGCTGTTAACCTCATGGGAGTTCCCTTGTATGTTATTTGTCATTTTTCCCTTGCTGCTTTCAATAATTTTTCTTTGCCTTTAATTTTTGCCAATTTGATTACTACGTGTCTTGGTGTGTTTCTCCTTGGGTTTTTCCTGCCTGGGACTCTCTGAGCTTCCTGGACTTGGGTGGCTATTTCCTTTTCCATGTTAGGGAAGTTTTTGACTATAATCTCTTCAAATATTTTCTCAGGTCATTTTTCTTTCTCTTCTCCTTCTGAGACCCCTATAATGTGAATGTTGTTGCAGTTAATGTTGTCCCAAAGGTCTCTTAGGCTGTCTTCCTTTCTTTTCATTCTTTTTTCTTTATTCTGTTCTGCAGTAGTGAATTCCACCATTTTGTCTTCCATGTCACTTATCTGTTCTTCTGCCTGTTATTCTGCTATTGATTCCTTCTAGTGTATTTTTAATTTCAGTTATTGTATTGTTCATCTCTGTTTTTTAATTTTTCTAGGTGTTTGCTCTTTAATTCTTCTAAGTCTTTGTTAAACATTTCTTGCATCATCTTGATCTTTGCTTCCATTCTTTTTCCAAGGTCCTGGATCATCTTCACTATCATTATTCTGAATTCTTTTTCTGGAAGGTTGCCTATCTCTACTTCATTTAGTTGTTTTTCTGGGTTTTTTTCTTGTTCCTTCATCTGGTACATAGCCCTCTGCCTTTTCACCTTGTCTATCTTTCTGTGAAAGTGGGTTTTGTTTCACAGGCTGCAGGATTGTAGTTCTTGCTTCTGCTGTCTGCCCTCTAGTGGATGAGGCTATGTAAGAGGCGTGTGCAAGTTTCCTGATGGGAGAGACTGGTGGTGAGTAGAGCTGGCTGTTGCTCTAATACACATTTTTATTAGGCAGAAGTCAATGGATTCTTTGAGGATGAATCTTTGGAAATACATAATAACCTTTTACTTGGCAATTGAGAATTGAAATATTTCCACTGCCTCCCATATGTAATTCTTGGAGCTCAGGTTCCTCTAGACCAGGGCTTGGCAAACTTTTCTGTCTAGGAAAGCTGCAGGCGATCAGGGGAGGTGCAGTCCAAACTCAAGATGTTCCGGACAGTCCTCAGCAACCTGCTAGTGTTGGAGGGTCTCCTGCAGAGGTGGGGGGGTGGCTGTGTCTCACCGTGAGGACAGGGACACTGGCAGCAGAAGTTCTGGGAAGTACTTGGCATGAGCCCTCCCAGAGTCCGCCATTAGCCCCACCAAAGAGCCCCTCTATTTCTTAATGACTATACAATTCATAACCTCTGTAATCCATAAACATTGTCTATTTCCCTTTTTGTGCATCTGTTTGGCATTTCCAATCACTAGACATTCATTCATTCATTCATGCTACTGCATAAGAGCAACTGAATAGGATGGGCAAAGAGAGCTGCAATTGCAACCCAGTCCACATTTAAAAAATTTTAATTTATTTATATATTTAGTGTTGGAGATTGATTTATGCCTTGGAGCAGGGCCAAAAGAAGACTATTCAGCCCCTATGGTATCTGTTGCTGGGGGAGCATCAGGCCATCTGCTAGGCTTTAATGAAATGTGGCAGTAACGTTTCGGTTTGAAACACAGAATGCTTTTCCAAACCAAAATTAAACTTTGCTAGTAAGTGCAACTCAGCCCCTTTCTAATGGAAACTCCCTAGCTTGCTAGAAGAACCTCACATTCTGACTGGCTTTGACGTCAAAGGGTTAGTTGGAGTCAGTGTATTTATTTTCTATTACAGCTGAGACAAATTATCACACACTTAGTGAGCTAAACAATACAAATTTGTTATTTACAGTTCTGTCATTCAAAAAGTCCAACATGGGTCTGAAGGAATAGGCAGGGCTGCATTTCTTTTGGATGTTCTAGGGGAGATACATTACCTTGCCTTTTCTAGCTTCTAGAGGCTGCCTTTTCCTCAGTCTTCCTTTGTTCGTGTCCCTCCCTCAGTCTTCAAAGGTGGTCAAGTCCTTCTAACATTGAATCTCCCTGCACCTTCTTCTGTCTTTGTATCTCTCTCTCTAACCACAGCTAGGACAGTGTCTCTACATTTAAGGACTCATATGATTAGAATGAACCCATCCAAGTAATTCAGGATAATCGCCTTATCTCAAAGTCCTTAACCTTAGTGACCTTTTTTTTTTTTGCCATATAAGTTAACATAGTCACAGGTTCGGGGGAATAGGATGTCAAAATCTTTTGAGCCATTATCCTGCCTCCTGCTGCAGGGTATGGAGAAGCTGTTCAACTCTGACAGTCTTTTCAATATTACATAATTTTAAATAAAGAAAAGTGCTATTTAGTAAAACAGTCTCCTTATTTAATAAATGAAGGATAAATCTACTTTCTTGGCTAATTTACCAAAGAGCATGTTAACAGATCTATTAGATGTTGTATTTGGCTCCTAGAGGGCAAATGCTTTTCCATCACTACAGCAGAAGCACACTGAGAAACTGAACTATTAATAACGAAAGATTCAGTAAATGGAGAATTAAACAAGATCCACAGACTTGCCAAATCCCAGGAAAATCTGGACTCATGTGCTGTATTGTATTTCCTTTCTTACAAGAAAAGACAAAGCCCAAATAGTTTAACTGAATACAGAGAATTTCACATGAACAAAGACAAGTTTCCGTTTTTCCAGCATACATACACACACTTTCTCTTTTTCTAAATAGTTTACTTTCTGGGTGAATTTGGTCAAAATGGAAAAGACTGGAATGCTTCACTGTTTTGGAACAAACTGGATGAGAAAATGTCTTATTGCAGTCTCCTAATTGGTACACACGGAAAATCTCTAAAATGGCACACTGTTTTCTGAGAAGTTAAAGGATTCCCAGTGCAGAGATGGCAGTGATGGGACGTGGATGAAGTGATGTTTGACCATGAAAAATGGACAGGTAAGGAATTCCCTGGCAGTCCAGTGATTAGAACTCAGTGCTGTCACTGCCAAGGGCCCAGGTTCAATCCCTGGTTGGGAAACTAAGATCCTGAAAGCCTCACGGTGTGGCCCAAAGAAAAAGGACAGGTGATGGAGCTGCAGTGTCATGCACATAACTGGAGGCAGGCTTAACATGAGCCATCACTTCATTTTTTTTCTAATTTTATTGGAGTTGATTTACAATGGTGTGTTAATTTCTGCTGTACAGCAAAATAACTCAGGAAATATATTTTTTCATATACTTTTCCATTATGGTTTATCACAGGTTACTGAATATAGTTCCCTGTGCTGTACAGTAGGACCTTGTTGCTTATCTATCCTCAATATACTAGTTTGCATCTGCTAATCCCAAACTCCCCGTCCTTCCCTCTCCCACGCCCCTCCCCCTTGGCAACCACAAGTCTGTTCTCTACATTTGTGAGTCTGTTTTTTATCATTGATATGTTCATTTGTGTCATATTTTAGACTCCACATATGATATCATATGGTATTTGTCTTTTTCTGACTTACTTCACTTAGTATGATAATCTCTAGTTGCATCCATGTTGCTGCAAATGGCATTATTTCATTCCTTTTTATGGCTGAGTAATATTCCATTGTCTATAGATACCACATCTTCTTTATTCATTCATCTGTCAATGGACATTTAGGTTGCTTCCATGTCTTGGCTATTGTAAATAGCACTGCTATGAACATAGGGGTGCATATATCTTTTTGAATTAGACTTTTGTCTGGATATATGCCCAGTGGGAGTGGGAGTGCTGGATCATATGGCAACTCTATTTTCAGTTTTTAGAGGAACCTCTGTACCATTTTCCATGGTGGCTGTACCAATTTACATTCCCACCAACAATGTAAGAGGGTTCCCTTCCTCTTGTTTTAAATGTAATTTCAGAACTAGCCTTTATGTTTCCTGGTTGTCAGTAGTCATAGGAGTGGAGGGAAAGAGGAAACAAAAGAGAAAATTGAAGAGTGAGCGTAAATGAGAAGGAAGGGAAAAGCTAATAGATTTTTGCAAAAACACTTGATGTGCGGCCATTTAGGATCAGAGAGAAAAAGTCCAAATTTGGATTTCAGTGATCACAGTTAATGATAATAATCATGATCTATTATGGGGTGACAAGCACTGTGTTAAGCCTGACGCTGATTTGGCCTGTTTAATTCTCCACATTCGGTGAGTAGGTATTATTATGGCCCCCATTTTATAGATGAAGAAATTGAGAGAAAAGTTAAGCAAATTGCCTGAGGTCACACACCTATCGGAGCCAGGATTTTAATTTCCGTTTGGTTTACTTATTGTCCCTCTCGCCCCCAGAATGGCTTGGGTTGGGTGGGGGAGATGGCACCTCAGTGGCAAATGTGTGCTGCCTGGCTGGTCTCCCAGGATTGTCCTGAGGGCTGGTGTTCTCCTGGAATTGCCCTGATGTGGCCACTTTTGGGAATTGCTGTTTCCACAGTGGACTGTTGTCATGTGTCAGTGTTGGGCCTGAACAAAGCAGAAGCTTGTGAATGAGGAGCTGGAGAGAACCCCCCTCTACCTGCTTCACTTAGGAGGCTGGGCCATCACCACCTGGCTTCCATCTGGGCAGGTTCTGGGGCATCACAGGGGAGTCAGGTCTTGCAGAGGTTGAGCAGGTGTGACTGCGCTTCTTTCAGGCTAGGGCCCTAAGCTGAGTCTGCATGTCACTAAGTGCAAAGGGCATGTCTTAAGAGAGAGTCTGTGGTTCTTCCCCTCCCCACAGTGGGACAACTTACCTGGTGTTGGTTGGATTATTCTCCTTGCCATGGCGGAGAGTATCAAGCTCAACGCTTAAAATGATGTCCTCGCTGCTCATATAGAGACAGCATCCTGCATGTGAAAAATGTAAACCGAGTGGATGTGTATGTATTTAACAGGTTTTTCCTCCCTACAAAAATAAAAAGAAACTTTGGAACCCAAATGAGCCTGTTGGGTTCTGAGTCTGTTTATTAAGCCAACAAATGTTTACTTACTTATTCAGTGCACATTCTATACTAAGTACCATTTTTGATCCTTTGAGGGACAACATGACTGGCACACAGTAGGCATTAGATGAATGTGGGGGTGAATCCACATAAAGAAGTAAACGACTTGGTTTCTAGTTTTGCAAATGTCAAATCCCAGTTGGAGGAAACTATACATATATGAAACCAAGGAGAAAAATTGGATATATAAATGGGAGCAAATGCCGGAAGGGACAGAGCATTGTAGAGCAGCAGCCCTCAGCAAAGATTTGTTGGATGTGGGTTAAATTGTAAGGAGCACGTAGAAGGAAGTGTAGGAATAAATTGAGAGCGAGTCGGAGGGGGTTTGTTCTGGGAGATTTCCGGGAAGGTGTCGAGCTGGGGACAAATGTGATGCATCACAGGAAGAACAGAAGGAATGCTATGGAGGAGCTGTGTGGCAGTTCCGACACTGATGGAAAGCTGATGTGGTGGAGTTAACGAAAGACGACCTTCCAGAAGGGGTGGCTGATGAGGAATAAGAGAGGATGTGGTTGGACATAGGTCGGGGCTGGTTCACTGATGGCCTTGACCTCCAGAGGAAGTGCTTGTTCTTGATCTGAGTAGATATATATCTGGGAAGTAGATATATCTGGGAAGATATAGGTTCTCAAGACATTCAGTACACACTTGTTGAACTGAATCGAAGACAAACTTGGAAACGATATATAAAATGGATTGGAAGGGATTTTAAACCTGTAGTTCTTTTTTTTTTTTAACATCTTTATTGGAGTATAATTGCTTTACAATGGTGTGTTAGTTTCTGCTTTATAACAAAGTGAATCAGTTATACATATACATATGTTCCCATATGTCTTCCCTCTTGCGTCTCCCTCCCTCCCACCCTCCCTATCTCACCCCTCCAGGCGGTCACAAAGTAAACCTGTAGTTCTTACTTGAAAATATAACTCAAGTTGTTACAGAACCAAACTTGGGTCTGCTCTCCCACATGCAGTAAAGCCAATCTACTGACACTGGATTGTGGTGAAGGAAAGTGCAGTGTTTATGTTAAAGGTGCCGTGTAAGGACAATGGGTGACTGGTACTCAGAAACCCTGAACTCCACGAAGGGTTTCAGCAAAGCATTTTTAAAGGCCAGGTGAGGGAAAGGGGAGGGGGGGGTCTCAGGGTATGTGATCAGCTCATGCACAATTCTCTGACTGGTTGATGGTGAGGTAACAGGGCAGTGTCACAGGGGTTAACATTATCAATCCTTAGGCACCAGTAGGTCTGGGGGCTATGTGCTCATGGCCATCAAGTAGTTAATTTCTTCCATTTGTTGGTGGTTTTAGCATCTGTTAAACAACTCAGGAAATGTGCATCAGATACTATTATCTAGGTGCTTAAGAGAGGAGCTACAGCAGAGCATATGGGGCAGGGATCTGTCCTGGGAAGGCCCTATAGGGTGCTGTCGGTTACAAGGTGTTATTACCAAGAATCAGAGGTAGCTTTTTATGGAACTCTGATTGTGGGGAGAGGTATAACCTAAGAACTAATTTTAAGTGTTACTTTTGTAAAGGTCCCTGCCCACCTCCCCCATTTTTGTTGGGAACAAGGAAGGCAAGGTGACAATAGGAAAATAATCGGCTTTGGGGTTCCAGAGTTCCCCTGGGCCCCCATGGGCCTGTGCGGAGGCCTCGTGTGTGAGATGTGTTTTGTTAGCCTCATGGAACGAGGGGGCAAACAGGAGTGGGAACCAGCCCAAGCCCCAGGCGGAAGCCTGCACATCTCCTCTGGTGCAGAGAAGCTATTGTTCTCCCAGGCACTGGGCCCTGCATTTACTTCATCTGGTAAAACCCTAAGCCCAGTTATTACAGATGCCCTGTGAGGAAGTCACTCTAAAGACCTGTGCGGGGCCCATTAGTGCCTCAGCAGAGGCTCCCAGTGTGCCCGGAAACAGCAAGACATCATTTCAGTGACTCTGGTCTGTCCCCACAGCGTGAGAGCCGTTTAAATCTTGACTTTGCCTCTCATGCTTCATTGTATTTAGAGCTGGGTGTTTTCTGCCATTACTTGGCGATTTTCTTGCAAGGAAGCCATTTTACGAAAAATGCCTGATTGTTGCTGCCAGAAAAATAATATCTAACCATTTCTTTAAATGACATAGTCTTAAAAGTTACCGTTCCTCAGACAAATGCAAATAATTTCAGCAATGACTCTGAACTTAATCACCACTAAATTGGTTCCTCCCCGCGTCCCTTCTTTTGCTCAGCGTGCAGTAATGGAGTGTTTCAGTGAAGTAAACACTGAAGAGAATGTTAGAGGGAAGGTATTCACCCTTTTGCAGCATGTCTTGTAAGAAGCCTGATCCATTTCAGCAGAAACTAGTTGACTACTAGAGTGACCCTGGGCAAATATTGATGCTGTTACATCCCAACAGCTGATCCACGAACATCACACATTCCTTCCAAGTGGTGAGGCTGAGAGTCAGATCTCGGTGCGTGATGAATCCTGAAGCAGGTGAGCGGAGCACAGAGGTGGGCTATGTTAGGGAGTCCCGGGCACTGGGAGCTGAATCCTCCCTTTTTAAAGATGGAAAGTCTGACCATCAGTGAAAGCCTTTGAACAAGGGCAGGTCCTGTGTTGCTTACTCAGAGGCTGTTTGGTTGGTGCCTCTGAGAGCAGATCCTGTGCTCACTGGGGTGTGTGGCATAAGAGTTCTTAACAGCTCTCTGAAAGGGCTAAATGAATGTTTCTGATCTGCTGATATCCAAGAGGATAAATCCAAACCTTCTTAGGGCCTCAGCTCAGACCCTCACTAACATTCACAGGCAGGGTAATCAGGGCTAAGTAAGAAGATCTGGGCAACATCTTCCCACCTCAGCCAGTAGCAGGAGGAAACTCTGCTAGAAGCCTAGAAAGATATTGCCATCAGACAACTTCTCTCTAAAGAAGAACTTCAAAAACCCCTTTAAAAAGCAAGGGTGAATAAACCCATTACAAGGAAGTGCTCTGTGACCTGCATTGTCACAGAGGGTCTTGTTGGGGAGATGGGGTCTTGTTGACAAAAATGCGAGCTGGGTATCTGTTACCTTGAGATTTCTAAATTGCTGAAAAGTGGACATTCAAGTTCCTTTGCCTTCTGGAAAGGAGATTCTGTTCACAAACTTTATTGAGCACCTACAAAGGCCAGGCATCAAGACTGGCACTTTCCATAGATAAGTCCACCAGGTATGGCCCACGCGTGTGTTTGTCTTGAATGTTGGGGACTGTTTGTGTCCCCTATCTTCTGGTAAAAGGGCAGAGTACCTTTGGATGAGTTTGTACCACCCAGGAATCATTATGAGTGGACTAAGTGGGGCTTCGGACTGCTGTGTGCACACTATCTTCTGTAGAGTGAGTATAAAGACAGCTCCGTTCAGCAAACCATTTAGTTTGCTAGCAGCACTCCCCTTGTTTCAGCACAGTTTTTTTCCCCAAGTGTGCTCTGCAGACCACTTCCATTAGAATCACCTGCTTGTCAAATATGCACCCCAGGAGTGGAGCCCCATTCTTTAGCAGCCCTGAGGAGAAGGGGCTTCAGAGCAGGCTTCTGGGTTCAAATTCCATCTTTGCTCATTTACTCACTGTGTGACTTTGGGCAAGATACCTACCTTCTCTGAGCCTTAGTTTCTTCAACTGTAAAATAGGTTGATAACTTCATTTACTTCACAGAATGGTTGTGAGGATTACATGAGTTAGTGCACGTGAGGCATTTAGAACAATGACTGGGACAGAGTAAGCATTCAATTAATGTTGGCTGTGTTCATGCTATTATTATAGTTTTTATTATTTTATTATTATCCTGTAGTGAGCCTTGAATCTCTGACAGGCCTTTGTATACCTACTCCCCTTGCAAACATCTACTTCCTTTACCCTATCCAGCTCATTTTCCCTATCATTTGGTCTATAAGCTTAGGGACAGATAGAGTAACTCTTGCCTCTTGCGTTGAAATATCTGTGATGCTCTTTGTATTAACAAGATTCTTTAGTAGACAGTAAAATTCAGATCCATTCCTACTTTCTTACTGCTAATCAATGATGCCCTGACTTCTTCAGGGCTATCCTCTGTATAAATAATATTTTGCATAATTTTGCATTTTCTGCATAATTCTATTTTGCTGCATAACAATGTGTCAGTTCATTTCCCCCCTTTCTGTGCCTTGGAAAGAAAGAAAGTCATCTGAAATGGCTGGCAATCTCACAAGTGTTTGCTCGTTAACATTACATCTTTGAAACATTTCCCAGAGGTATGCTAATAAGCAACAAGCAAAACAACAATAAAGAACGTCAAGGGAGAAAAAAATATACACTACTGCAAAACAATTTGTAGCTTTTAGTGCTTACCAGTCACTCTGCTGCTCAGCCTCCAAGCTGTTAATTGTATGTAATTATGAAGTGCTGAACTGTGAGAATGGTCCTGACTCAAAACTGGGAACACAGAACGAGGCTATATTCAAATGATGCACTGATCTGTAAAGAGAAATATGCTGTTCACAATCTCAATGAGTTGTTTCTCTCATAGTTTTGTGATTCTTCAGATAATATTTTTGGTTGTGGAGAAACAACGAAAAACGGTACAGACGAGTGGGAGCATCTTCCACATCAGGAGTTGAGGGAATTGAATAAAAATGAGATCTGTTTTTGTTAGCTTATACCTCAGGACAGAGGATTTTCATTTTGATAATTTAGACCTAAATCTCACCATGAATATTATGCAAATACTCTTTAAAGCAAAGGAGGAAGGTGCTTGGGAGCTGTAAGAAGAACCAGGAAAGAACCACCAGCTCTAAGTGTGAGAGGTTGTGAGGTCTTAGAAGAGAAGAGAGCATTTTGAGTTGCCCTTTAAACCTTCCTTGAATAGTTTTTGTGGTATGGAAGCCTTGAAGATGGCCACAATGCTTTCTCTTGAACTGTAGGTAACCTTGAAAGTAAATGAGAGCAAGCTAGATTCTGGAAAAATGATAATTGCTCTTGGTTTCATTTAGCTGTTGTTTATCATACTTTCTAAACCCAGAAAAGGCATTCTTTAGGTTGAATACACTGGCGAATGTTTCCATTCATGAAATGACTGAAGGGACTAATAGACCCTCTTGAAGACTCCATGCTTTTTAGTTTTTAACAAGTATTGAAATATTGGGTTCTAAAGTCAGTCATTCAAGCTCTGCTATTTACTAACTACATAACTTTATAGCCTTGGTCAGCCTTCAGTTGCCTCAGTCTGTAAAAGGGATATGATAACAATATGTTTTCTTCCTATCTCACCTAAACTTTCAGAGGGTAGAACAAGAAATTGCCTGTGAAAGTCGTTCGTTGACTCTCATGTTCCATTATTATCAGCTGTTACTGTAGACCGATTTCTCTTCCTCAGCTGCATAACTTTTCATCCCACTGATATAAGAGCTGTCATTTTTTTGATGCCAGAAATTGTGTTAGACACTTAACATATATAGTCTAAGTTCAGTCTTGGAATGATTCCATGAGACAGGTAGCGTGATTTCCCACCTTTGCAAATGGGGAAATGAGGCTCAGCAAATGAAGTAATTTACTAGGGTCACACAGCTAGAAATGGGGGTGGGGCAGGGGACAAGTCTCTATTTATCTGTGTTGATCAGTTAACAAATTAGTAGGAGATCCACACTTACTAGAAATAATAATGCTTTAAATTTAGTAGATACCTACCATGGTGATGGTAGGTATCTACTAAATCTTCTATCATATCTTTGGTTTGATTATGCTTTGTAAGACATTACAAACCACATGATTTGGCAAACTAGACATACTTTAGCATTGTGACTCCCAGAAAATCACTCAAGAAGCTTGTGACATAAGCAGATTCTAGGGCCCAGTCATCCAAGATCCTAAGTTTGGAGGTCTGAGGAGGGGCCTTGGATCTGCCTTTTGAATGAACTCTTCCAGGAGTTCTCCTAGGTTATTGGGGTGACTGGTGGACCACAACGAAGAAACATGGAGAGTCTGGCTGTTTGGGAGTTTTGGGAGAAGGATTTGTCTCTTTGCACGATGCTTTTAACTATTTCCATATAGTTCTTTCAGTTAAATAACATGGTAAGTCTTCTTATGATGACAACGTCTAGGCTGATTCACCTGTGGTTAATGCTGAACGACATTAAAAAATCAACCTCTGATAGTTTTTTTTTTCTTCTGTAGGCCTTGCAGGAAAGTAAGTGATAATTGCTATAAAACAAAAGCTGAGTAATAAAAAGTTAGGACCTGTTTGAATTTTTGAGCCTCAAAGATGTGTTAAAAAAATGTCCAGCAGCTTTAAGAATCATTAACTAGGATGTAATATAAAGGGCATTATTAGGGGGATCGTTTTGAAAGTTCTTCTTTTATTAGCAAAAGACATGACCAAATACTTTACAAAAGAAGAAATATATATGGAGGTGTCTTCAATCCCAATAATAGTCAAAGAAATAGAAATTAAAGCAGCGATTTATTTTTTAACCTAGCAAATTGGAGAATATTTTGAAAACTGACAATAGTGTAGGTGACAAGAGTGTATGCACTATTTTAAACACTTTACTTAAATTAACTAATTTAACCAGCACAATGACTTTATTAGGTACACAATATTATTATCCCCATTTTACACACGAGGAAACGGAACACATAGGGGCTTTAGTGTACTGCTGGTGGCATTATCTTTTTATTGGGTAATTTGACACTATGTTCAAGAACCTTGAAAACATTCACCTACTTTGACTCTGTAATTGCACTTCTATGAATTTATTCTGTGGAAACAATAAGAGGTTCATGCAAAAATCTATGTACAGGGCTTCCCTGGTGGTTGAGAGTCAGCCTGCCGATGCAGGGGACATGGGTTCGTGCCCCGGTCCGGGAAGATCCCACATGCCATTAATGCCGTGGAGTGGCTGGGCCCGTGAGCCATGGCCGCTGAGCCTGCGTGTCCGGAGCCTGTGCTCCGCAGCGGGAGAGGCCACAAAAGTGAGAGGCCCGTGTACCGCAAAAAAAAAAAACTATGTACAAGACTGTTCTGGTAGCTTTATACAGAATACAACAAAACAAAACAAAACAAAACAATTTAGTACTCCAAGGAGAGACATGACTAAATAACTGATGGCTTGCTTACCCCTATGATAGAATATAAAGCCATTAAAAAAAATCATGGTTTTAAACAATGGGAAGATGTTCACAATGGAATGTAAGTTTAAAAAAAAGGACTCAAAACCACATGCACATAACTATTCCAGTGTTACTCAATGTTAATATAAATCAAATGCCTGGTGGTGACTCTAAGACGTTTGTAGGCCATAAGCACTTTTTTGCATCATATCAAAAATACAGAACTCCTACAGAACACCTACTGAATGCTGGCAGAAGACCTCAGACTTCCCAAAAGTCAAGAAACCTCCCCATGTACCTGGGTAGGGCAACAGAAAAAAGAAAAAACAGAAGCAAAAGAATAGAGATGGGACCTGTGTCTCTGGGAGGGAGCTGAGAAGGAGGAAAAGTTTCCACACACTAGGAAGCCCCTTCACTGATGGAGATGGGGGGTGGGCAGGGGAGGGGAAGCTTCAGAGCCACAGAGGAGAGTGCAGCAATGGGGGTACAGAGAGCAAAGTGGAGAGATTCCCACACAGAGGATCAGTGCCAACCAGTACTCACCAGCCTGAGAGGCTTGTCTGCTCACCTGCTGGGGGAGGGCGGGGGCTGGGAGCTGAGGCTCGGGCTTTGGAGGTCAGATCCCAGGGAGAGGACTGGGGTTGGCTGCATGAACACAGCTGGAGGGGGCTAGTGCACCATGGCTAGCTGGGAGGGAGTCCAGGAAAAGGTCTGGACCTGCCTGAGAGGCAAGAGACCATTGTTTCGGGGTGCACGAGGAGAGGGGATTCCTTCCCCATCTGCCCACAGAAGACAGAGCACTGCCTATACGAGCTTCAAAAAGGGTGCGTGCCTTGGCTATCAGCTCGGACCCCAGACCTGGGCATGAAACACTAATACTGCCGCTGCAGCCACCCAGAATCCTGTGTGCAAGCACAGGTCACTATACACATGCTCCCGGGAGCCTGTGCAGCCCGCCACTGCCGGGGTCCCATGATCCAGGGACAACCTCCCCGGGAGAACACACGGCATGCCTCAGGCTGTTGCAACGTCATACTGGCCTCTGCCGCCACAGGGTCATACCGCATTCCAATTATGAGTACCGTACCCCTCCCTCCCTGTGGCCTGAGTGAGCCAGAGACCCCTAATCAGCCACTGCTTTAACCCCCTCCTGTCTGGGTGGGGAACAGACACCAGAGGGAGGCCTAAACACAGAGGCTGGGCCAAAAGCAAAGCTGAACTCCAGGAGCTGTGTGAACAAAGAAGAGAAAGGGAAATCTCTCCAAGCAGCCTCAGGAGCAGCAGATTAAATCCCGACAATCAACTTGATGTACCCTGCATCTGTGGAATACCTGAATAGACAACGAATCATCCCAAAATTGAGGTGGTGGACTTTGGGAGCAACTGTAGACTTGGGGTTTGCTGTCTGTGACTGATTTGTTTCTGATTTTTATGTTTATCTTAGCTTAGTTTTTAGTGCTTGTTATCATTGGTGGATTTATTGGTTTGGTTGCTCTTTTTTAAAATTATTAATATTTTTTAATGTTAATAAAAAATTTTATTTTTTTAAACTTCAACTTTTCTTTCTTTTCTTTCTTTTTTTCTCCTTTTTCTTCTGAGCCATGTGGCGACAGGGTATTGATGCTCTGGCCTGCTGTCAGGTCTGTGCCTCTGAGGAGAGAGAGCTCAGTTCAGGGCATTGGACCACCAGAGACCTCCCAGCCCCACATAATATCAATCAGTAGGAGCTCTCCCAGAGACCTCCGTGTCAATGCTTAGACCCAGCTCCCCTCAATGGCCAGCAAGCTCCAGTGCTGGACACCCCATGACAAACAACTAGCCAAACAGGAACACAAACCCACCCATTAGCAGAGAGGCTGCCTAAAATCGTACTAATTTCACAGACACCCCAAAACACACCACCGGATGCAGCCCTGCCCACCAGAAAGACAAGATCCAGACCCACCCACCAGAACATAGGCACCAGTCGTCTCCACCAGGAAGCCTACACAAGCCACTGAACCAACCTCACCCACTGGGGGCAAACATCAAAAACAATGGGAACTATGAACCTGCAGCCTGTGAAAAGGAGACCCCAAACACAGCAAATTAAACAAAATGAGAAGACAGACAAATATGCACTAGATGAAGGAGCAAGGTAAAAACCCACCAGACCAAACAAATGAAGAAGAAATAGGCAGCCTACCTAAAAAAGAATTCAGAGTAATGATAGTAAAGATGATCCAAAATCTTGGAAATAGAAGGAGAAAATACAAGAAACATTTCACAAGTAACTAGAAGAACTAAAGAGCAAATAAACAATGATGAACAACACAATAAATGAAATTAAAAATCTCTAGAAGGAATCAATAGCAGAATAACTGAGGTAGAAGAGCGGATAAGTGATCTAGAAGATAAAATAGTGGAAATAACTACTACAGAGCAGAATAAAGAAAAAAGAATGAAAAGAACTGAGGATAGTCTCAGAGACCTCTGGCACAACATTAAACTCACCAACATTCAAATTATAGGGGTCCCAGAAGAAGAAGAGAAAAAGAAAGGGACTGAGAAAATATGTGAAGAGATTATAGTTGAAAACTTCCCTAACATGGGAAAGAAATAGTCAATCAAGTCCAAGGAGCGCAGAGAGTCCCATACGGGAAAAAATCCAAGGAGAAACACGGCAAGACACATATTACTCAAACTATCAAACATTAAATAAAAAGAAAAAATATTAAAAGCAGCAAGGGAAAAGCAACAAATAACACACAAGGGAATCCCCATTAGGTTAACAGCTGATCTTTCAGCAGAAACTCTGCAAGCCAGAAGGGAGTGGCAGGACGTATTTAAAGTGATGAAAGGGAAAAACCAACAACCAAGATGACTCTACACAGCAAGAATCTCATTCAGATTTGACAGAGAAATTAAAACCTTTACAGACAAGCAAAAGCTAAGAGAATTCAGCACCTCCAAACCAGCTCTACAACAAATACTAAAGGATCTTCTCTAGGAAGGAAACACAAGAGAAGGAAAAGACCTACAAAAACAAACCCAAAACAATTAAGAAAATGGTAGTAAGAACATACATATGGATAATTACCTTAAATGTAACTGGATTAAATGCTCCAACCAAAAGATATAGACTGGCTGAGTGGATACAAAAAAAAGATCCATATATATTCTGTCTACAAAAAATCCACTTAAGACCTAGGGACGCATACAGACTGAAAGTGAAGGGATGGAAAAAGATATTCCATGGAAATGGAAATCAAAAGAAAGCTGGAGTAGCAATTCTCATATCAGACAAAATAGACTTTAAAATAAAGACTATTACAAGACACGAAGAAGGATGCTACATAATGATCAAGGGATCAATCCAAGAAGATATAACAATTGTAAATATTTATGCACCCAACATAGGAACACCTCAATACATAAGGCAAATGCTAATGGCCATAAAAGGGGAAATTGACAGTAACACAATAATAGTAGGGGACTTTAACACCCCACTTTCACCAATGGACTGATCATCCAAAATGAAATAAATAAAGAAACACAAGCTTTAAATGACACATTAGACAAGGTGGACTTTATTGATATTTATAGGACATTCCATCCAAAAACAATGGAATACACTTTCTACTCAAGTACACACAGAACATTCTCCAGGAGAGATCATATTTAGGTCACAAATCAAGCCTTGGTAAATTTAAGAAAATTGAAATCGTATCAAGTATCTTTTCTGACCACAACGCTATGAGACTAGATATCAATTACAGGGAAGAAACTGTAGAAAATACAAACACATCGAGGCTAAAAAATATGCTACTAAATAACCAAGAGATCACTGAAGAAATAAAAGAGGAAATAGAAAAATACCTAGAAACAAATGACAATAAAAATATGACAACCCAAAACGTATGGGATGCAGCAAAAGCAGTTCTAAGAGGGAAGTTTATAGCAATAAAATCCTACCTCATGAAACAAGAAAAATCTCAAACAACCTAAACTTACACCTAAAGCAATTAATGAAAGAAGAACAAAAACCCCCCTGAAGTTAGCAGAAGGAAAGAAATCATAAAGATCATACCAGAAATAAATGAAGAAGCCAGCTTTATCCACCACCAGTCCCTCCCATGAGGAAACCTGCACAAGCCACTTAGATAGCCTCATCCACCAGAGGGCAGACAGCAGAAGCAAGAACTACAATCCTGCAGCCTATGGAACAAAAACCACATTCACAGAAAGAGAGACAAGATGAAAAGGCAGAGGGCTATGTACCAGATGAAGGAACAAGATAAAACCCCAGACAAACAACTAAATGAAGTGGAGATAGGCAACCTTCCAGAAAAAGAATTAAGGATCATGATAGTGAAGATGATCCAGGACCTCAGAAAAAGAATGGAGGCAAAGATCGAGAAGATGCAAGAAATGTTTAACAAAGACTTAGAAGAATTAAAGAACAAACAAACAGAGATGAACAATACAATAACTGAAATGAAAAATACACTAGGAGGAATCAATAGCAGAATAACTGAGGCAGAAGAATGGATAAGTGACCTGGAAGACAGAATGGTGGAATTCACTGCTGTGGAAGAGAATAAAGAAAAAAGAATGAAAAGAAATGAAGCCAGTCTAAGAGACCTCTGGGACAACATTAAACACAATAACATTTGCATCATAGGAGTCCCAGAAGGAGAATAGAAAGAAAAGGGACCTGAGAAAATATTTGAAGAGATTATAGTCGAAAACTTCCCTAACATGAGAAAGGAAATAGCCACCCAAGTCCAGGAAGCGCAGTGAGTCCCATACAGGATAAACCCAAGGAGAAACATGCCAAGACACATAAATCAAATTGGCAAAAATTAAAGACAAAGAATAATTACTGAAAGCAGCAAGGGAAAAACAAAAAATAACATACAAGGGAACTACCATAAGGTTAACAGCTGATTTCTCAGCAGAAACTCTACAAGCCAGAAGGGAGTGGCATGATATACTTAAAGTGATGAAAGGGAAGAACCTACAACCAAGGTTACTCTACCCGGCAAGGATCTCATTCAGATTCAGTGGAGAAATCAAAAGCTTTACAGGCAAGCAAAAGCTAAGAGAATTCAGCACCACCAAACCAAACTCTACAACAAATGCTAAAGGAACTTCTCTAAGTGGGATACAGAAGAGAAGAAAAGAACCTACAAAAACAAACCCAAAACAATTAAGAAAATGGTCATAGGAACATACATATGGATAATTACCTCAAACGTGAATGGATTAAATGCTCCAACCAAAAGACACAGGCTTGCTGAATGGATACAAAAACAAGACCCATATATATGCTGTCTACAACAGACCCCTTCAGACCCAGGGACACATACAGACTGAAAGTGAGGAGATGGAAAAAGATATTCCATGCAAGTGGAAATCAAAAGAAAGCTGGAGTAGCAATACTCATATGAGATAAAATAGACTTTAAAATAAAGAATGTTACAAGAGACAAGGAAGGAAACTACATAATGATCAAGGGATCAATCCAAGAATAAGATATAACAATTATAAATATATATGCAGCCAATATAGGAGCACCTCAATACATAAGGCAACTGCTAACAGCTGTAAAAGAGGAAATCAAAAGTAACACAATAATAGTAGGGGACTTTAACACCTCACTTACACCAATGGACAGATTATTCAAAATGAAAATAAGTAAGGAAACGGAAGCTAAAAATGACACAATAGACGAGATAGATTTAATTGATATTTATAGGACATTCCATCCAAACACAGCAGATTACACTTTCTTCTCAAGTGCACATGGAACATTCTTCAGGATAGATCACATCGTGGGTCACAAATCAAGCCTCAGTAAATTTAAGAAAATTGAAATCATGTCAAGCATCTTTTCTGACCACAACGCTATGAGATTAGAAATGAATTACAGGGGAAAAAAACGTAAAAAACACAAACACATGGAGGCTAAACACTACGTTACTAAATAACCAAGAGATCACTGAAGAAATCAAAGAGGAAATCAAAAAATACCTAGAAATAAATGACAATGAAAACACGACAATCCAAAACCTATGGGATGCAGAAAAAGCAGTTCTAAGAAGGAAGTTTGTAGCTATACAAGCCTACCTCAAGAAACAAGAAAAATCTCAAATAAATAATCTAACCTTACACCTAAAGGAACTAGAGAAAGAAGAAAAAACAAAACCCGAAGTTAGCAGAAGGAAAGATATCATAAAGATCAGAGTAGATATAAATGAAATAGAAACAAAGAAAACAATAGCAAAGATCAATAAAACTAAAAGGTTGTTCTTTGAGAAGATAAACAAAATTGATAAAGCATTAGCCAGACTCATCAGGAAAATATGGGAGAGGACTCAAATCAATCAAATTAGAAATGAAAAAGGAGAAGTTAGAACAGACACCAGAGAAATACAAAGCATCCTAAGAGACTACTACAAGCAACTGTATGCCAATAAAATGGACAACCTGGAAGAAATAGACAAATTCTTAGAAAAGTATAACCTTCCAAGACGCAACAAGGAAGAAATAGAAAATATGAGCAGACCACTCACAAGTAATGAAATTGAAACTGTGATTAAAAAAATCTTCCAAGGGCTTCCCTGGTGGCGCAGTGGTTGAGAGTCTGTCTGCCGATTCAGGGGACACGGGTTCGTGCCCCGGTCCGGGAAGATCCCACATGCTATGGAGTGGCTGGGCCCGTGAGCCATGGCTGCTGAGCCTGTGCGTCCCAAGCCTGTGCACCACAACGGGAGAGGCCACAACAGTGAGAGGCCCACATACCGCAAAAAAAAAAAAAAAAAAAAAAAAAAAAATCTTCCAACAAGCCAAAGTCCAGGACCACATGGATTCACAGGTGAATTCTATCAAACATTTAGAGAAGAGCTAACACTCATCCTGCTCAAACTCTTCCAAAAAACTGCAGAGGAAGGAACACTCCCAAACACATTCTATGAGGCCAATATCACCCTGATACCAAAAGCAGACAAAGATACTACAAAAAAAGAAAACTACAGACCAATATCACTGATGGGCATAGATGCAAAACTCCTTAATAAAATACTAGCAAACAGAATCCAACAACACATTAAAAGGATCATACACCATGATCAAGTGGGATTTATCCCAGGGATGCAAGCATTCTTCTTTATATGCAAATCAATCAATGTGATACACCATATTAACAAATTGAAGAATAAAAACCATATGATCATCTCAATAGATGCAGAAAAAGCTTTTGACAAATTTCAACATCGATTTATGATAAAAACTCTCCAGAAAGTGGGCATAGAGGGAACCTACTTCAACATAATAAAGGCCATATACGACAAACCCACAGCAAGCATCATTCTCAATCATGAAAAGGTGAATGCATTTCCTCTAAGGTCAGCAATAAGACAAGGATGTCCACTCTCACCACTATTATTCAACATAGTTTTGGAAGTCCTAGCCATGGCAATCAGAGGAGGAAAAGAAATAAAAGGAATACAAATTGGAAAAGAAGTAAAACTGTCACTGTTTGCAGGTGACATGATACTATACATAGAGAATTCTAAAGATGCCACCAGAAAACTATTAGAGCTAATCAATGACTTTGGTAAAGTTGCAGGATACAAAATTAATGCACAGAAATCTCTTGCATTCCTATACACTAATGATGAAAAATCTGAAAGAGAAATTATGGAAACACTCCCATTTACCATTGCAACAAAAAGAATAAAATACCTATGAATAAACCTACCTAGCGAGACAAAAGTCCTGTATGCAGAAAACTATAAGACACTGATGAAAGAAATTAAAGATGAAGCCAACAGATGGAGAGATATACCATGTTCTTGGATTGGAAGAATCAATATTGTGAAAATGACTATACTACCCAAAGCAATCTACAGATTCAATGCAATCCCTATGAAATTACCAATGGCATTTTTTACGGAACTAGAACAAAAAAATCTTAAAATTTATATGGAGAGACAAAATACCCTGAATAGCCAAAGCAGTCTTGAGGGAAAAAAACAGAGCTGGAGGGATCAGACGTCCTGACTTCAGAGTATACTACAAAGCTACAGTCATCAAGACAATATGGTACTGCACCAAAACAGAAACATAGATCAATGGAACAAGATAGAAAGCCCAGAGGTAAACCCACACACCTATGGTCAACTAATCTATGACAAAGGAGGCAAGGATATATAATGGAGAAAAGGCAGTCTCCTCAATAAGTGCTGCTGGAAAACTGGACAGCTACATGTAAAGGAATGAAATTAGAACACTCCCTAACACCATACACAAAAATAAACTCAAAATGGATTAGACACCTAAATGTAAGACCAGACACTATAAAACTCTTAGAGGAAAACATAGGAAGAACACTCTTTGACATAAATCACAGCAAGATCTTTTTTGATCCACCTCCTAGAGTAATGGAAATAAAAACAAAAATAAACAAATGGGACCTAATGAAACTTAGAAGCTGTTGCACAGCAAAGGAAACCATAAACGTGACAAAAAGACAACCCTCAGAATGGGAGAAAATATTTCCAAATGAATCAACGGACAAAGGATTAATCTTCCAAATATATAAATAGCTCATGCAGCTTGATATTAAAAAATCAAACAACCCAATCCAAAAATGGGCATAAGACCTAAATAGACATTTCTCCAAAGAAGACATACAGATGGACAAGAAGCACATGAAAAGCTGCTCAACATCACTCACTGTTAGAGAAATGCAAATCAAAATACAATGAGCTATCACCTCACACCTGTTAGAATGGGCATCATCAGAAAATCTACAAACAGCAAATGTTGGAGAGGGTGTGGAGAAAAGGAAACCCTCTTGCCCTGTTGGTGGGAATGTAAACTGATACAGCCTCTATGGAGAACATTGTGGAGGTTCCTTGAAAAATTAAAAATAGAATTAGCATATGATCCAGCAATCCCACTACTGGGCATATACCCAGAGAAATCCACAATTCAAAAAGACATATGCACCCCAATGTTCATTGCAGCACTATTTACAGTAGCCAGGTCATGGAAGCAACCTAAATGCCCATCGACAGATGAATGGATAAAGAAGATGTGGTACATATATACAATGGAATATTACTCAGCCAAAAAAAGAACGAAATTGGGTCATTTGTTGAGATGTGGATGTATCTAGATACTGTCATACAGAGTGAAGTAAGTCAGAAAGAGTAAAACAAATATCATATATTAATGCATATATGTGGAACCTAGAAAAATGGTACAGATGAACCAGTCTGCAGGGCAGAAATTGAGACACAGATGTAGAGAACAAATGTATGGACACCAAGGGAGGAAAGCCGTGGGGCGGTGGGTGTGGTGGTGTGATGAATTGGGATATTGGGATTGACATGCATACACTGATGTTTATAAAATTGATGACTAATAAGAAAAAAAATAAATGAAAAAGAAATGATGGAAATAATAGCAATGATCAATAAAATTAAAAGCTGGTTCTTTGAGAAGATAGACAAAATTGATAAACCATTAACCAGGCTCATCAAGAAAAAATGGGAGAAGACTCAAATCAACAGAATTAGAAATGAAAAAGGAGAAGCTACAAGTGACACTGCAGAAATACAAAGGATCTTGAGAGATTACTACAAGCAACTATATGCCAATAAAATGGACAACCTGGAAGAAATGGACAAATTCTTAGAAAAGCACAACGTTCTGAGACTGAACCTGGAAGAAATAGCAAATGTAAACAGAAAAAACACAAGCACTGAAATTGAAAATGTGATTAAACATCTTCCAACAAACCAAAGCCCAGGACTAGGTGGCTTCACAGGTGAATTCTATCAAATATTTAGAGAAGAGCTAACACTCATCCTTCTCAAACTCTTCCAAAAAACTGCAGAGGAAGGAACACTCCCAAATGCATTCTATGAGGCCACCATCACCCTGATACCAGAATCAGACAAAGATGTGACAAAAAAGGAAAACTACAGGCCAATATCACTGATGAACATAGATGCAAATATCCTCAACAAAATACTAGCAAACAGAATCCAACAACACATTAAAAGGATCATATACCATGAGCAAGTGGGGTTTATCCCAGGG
Organism: Monodon monoceros; assembly: GCF_005190385.1. Classification (NCBI taxonomy): domain Eukaryota; kingdom Metazoa; phylum Chordata; class Mammalia; order Artiodactyla; family Monodontidae; genus Monodon; species Monodon monoceros. The sequence continues at coordinate 123,864,795 of NW_021703778.1, read as the reverse complement.
ATGCAAGGATTCTTCAATATACGCAAATCAATCAATGTGATACACCATATTAACAAATTGAAGGATAAAAACCATGTGATCATCTCAATCGATGCAGAGAGAGCTTTGGATAAGATTCAACACCCATTTATGTTAAAAACTCTCCAGAAATTGGGCAAAGAGGGAACCTACCTCAACATAGTAAAGGCCATATACGACAAAGCCACAGCAGACATCATTCTCAATGGTGAAAAATTGAAACCATTTCCTCCAAGATCAGGAACAATACAAGGTTGTCTACTCTCACTGCTTTTATTCAACATAGTTTTGGAAGTTTTAGCCACAGCAATCAGAGAAGAATAAGAAATGAAAGGAATCCAAATTGGAAAAGAAGAAGTAAGACTGCCATTGTTTGCAGATGACATGATACTGTACATAGAAAATCCTAAAGAAGCTACCAGAAAACTAATAGATCTAATCAATGAATTTGGTAAAGTAGCAAAGAAGCAAAATTAATGCAAAATTAATGCACAGAAATCTCTTGCATTTCTATACACTAATAATACAAAATCTGAAAGAGAAATTAAGGAAACACTCCCATTTGCTGCTGCAACAAAAAGAATAAAGTACCTAGGAATAAACCAACCTAAGGAGACAAAAGACCTGTATGTAGACAACTATGACACTGATGAAAGAAATTAAAGATGACACAAACAGATGGAGAGATAGACCATGTTCTTGGATTGGAAGAATCAACATTATGCTAATGACTATACTATCCAAGGCAATCTACACATTCAATGCAATCCCTTTCCAACTACCAATGGTGGTTTTCTCAGAAGTAGAACAAAAAATTTCACAATTTGTATGGAAACACAAAGGACGCTGAATAGCCAAAGCAATCTTGAGAAATAAAAACAGAGCTGGAGGAGTCATGCTCCCTGACTTCAGACTATACTACAAAGCTACAGTAATCAATACAGTATGGTACTGGCACAAAAACAGAAATATAGATCAATAGAACAGGATAGAAAGCCCAGAGACAAACCCATGCACATATGGTCACCTTATCTTTGACAAAGGAGGCAAGAATATACAATGGAGAAAACACAGCCTCTTCAATAAGTGGTGCTGGGAAAACTGGACAGCTATATGTAAAAGAATGAAATTAGAACACTTCCTAACACCATACACAAAAATGAACTCAAAATGGATTAAAGAACTAAATGTAAGGCCAGACACTCTGAAAGTCTTACAGGAAAATATAGGCAGAACACTCTATGACATAAATCACAACAAGATCCTTTTTGACCCACCTCCTAGAGAAATGGAAATAAAAACAAAAATAAGCAAATGAGACCTAATGAAACTTAAAAGCTTTTGCATAGCAAAGGAAACCATAAACAAGTGAAAAAACAGCCCTCAGAATGGGAGAAAATATTTGCAAATGAAGCAGCCTACAAAGGATTAATCTCCAAAATATACAAGCAGGTCATGCAGCTCAGTATCAGAAAAACAAACAACCCAATCCAAAAATGGGCAGAAGACCTAAATAGACATTTCTCCAAAGAAGATATACAGATTGCCAACAAGCACATGAAATGATGCTCAACATCACTAATTATTAGAGAAATGCAAATCAAAACTGCAATGAGGTATCACCTCACACCGGTCAGAATGGCCATCATCCAAATATCTACAAACAATAAATGCTGAAGAGGGTGTGGAGAAAAGGGAACCCTCTTGCACTGTTGGTGGGAATGTAAATTGATACAGCCACTATGGAGAACAGTATGGAGGTTCCTTATAAAACAACAAATAGAACTACCATATGACCCAGCAATCCCACTACTGGGCATATACCCTGAGAAAACCATAGTTCAAAAAGAGTCATGTACCACAATATTCATTGCAGCACTATTTACAATAGCCAGGAAATGGAAGCAACCTAAGTGTCCATGGACTGATGAATGGGTAAAGAAGATGTGGCATATATATACAATCAAATATTACTCAGCCATAAAAAGAAATGAAATTGAGTTATTTGTAGTGAGGTGGATGAACCTAGAGTCTTTCATACAGAGTGAAGTAAGTTAGAAAGGAAAAAACAAATTACCGTATGCTAACCCATATATAAATCTAAAAAAAAGAAAAAAAAAAGGTCATGAAGAACCTAGGGGTAAGACAGGAATAAAGACGCAGACCTACTGGAGAACGGACTTGAGGATATGGGGAGGGGGAAGGGTGAGCTGTGACAGGGTGAGAGAGAGTCATGGACATATACACACTAACAAACGTAGTAAGGTAGATAGCTAGTGGGAAGCAGCCGCATGGCACAGGGGTACTGGCTCGGTGCTTTGTGACAGCCTGGAGGGGTGGGATAGGGAGGGTGGGAGGGAGGGAGATGCAAGAGGGAAGACATATGGGAACATATGTATATGTATAACTGATTCACTTTGTTATAAAGCAGAAACGAACACACCATTGTAAAGCAATTATACCCCAATAAAGGTGTTAAAAAAAAAAAAAAGAACCTAGGGGCAGGACAGTTATAAACACGCAGATGTAGAGAATGGACTTGAGGACACGGGGAGGGGGAAGGGTAAGCTGGGACGAAGTGAGAGAGTAACAGTGACGTATATACACTAGCAAATGTAAAATAGATAGCTAGTGGGAAGCAGCTGCATAGCACAGGGAGATCAACTCGATACTTTGTGACCACCGAGAGGGGTGGGATCGGGAGGGTGGGAGGGAGGCTCAAGAGGGAGGGGATATGGGGATATACGTATACATATAGGTGATTCACTGTGTTATACAGCAGAAACTAACACAACATTGTAAAACAATTATAGTCCAATAAATATGTTAAAAAAATACATAAAACCGTCATTTTGTTCATATGTAATGGCACTTCGTTAATCCCTTCTCAACCATTTCAAGTTAAGGAAGTGTGCTGTCTTTGGAGGGGGGGCCAGATCTGGTAATGAGTTATTTTAGGCTTCTTTTACACACTCAGTTGATCTGCTGGTGGGGCTGGGATGGGGATGGAGTGTCACTCTTATTTACATGACTTGGGGGTAGGGTCAGAGGCCCAAGGACATGGCGCTGCGTTCTTGGAGCTGTGGCAGAAGGTTTGTGCTTGCTCATCTTGGCTTTGGGGTGGGCTTGCTGAGTAGGTGTGGGTAAAATGCGGAATCACGTGGTCTTGGGCTTATGCCTGTCACAAGTCCCACCCCTCACTTTAGCTTTGCTGTCCGACAATTGTGGAGTTTGTAGAGCTGGCTTGGCTCAAAGAACAAATGTGGACACCAAGGACCAGAGAAGAGGGTGATGAGCCCAACATCACAGCGTGGTGGACCCGGGGCTGGGAGGAGCTTCTTGATTCCTAGACTAGGACACTTTGCATGACACCAAATGGCCTCCCTGGTCCTACGATGGAAGGAGCAAACTCAGTGTCCTTTGCTCGGGAAAGTACTACTGTCTAATGGGGAGACTGGTCAAGGCACTGTGCTATGGTCTGTGTCCTTCCAAAATTCATGTTGAAGTTCTTATGTTCAATGTCATGGTGTTAGTATGTGGGCCTTTGGGATGTGATTAGGTCATGAGCATGGAGTCCTCATGGGATTAGTGGGAATGGGATTAGTGTACTTAGAAAAGATAACCCACTGAGATCCCTCACTCCTTCCATCCTGTGAAGACGAAACCAGAAGTCCATAGTCTACAACTTGGAAGAAGGCTCTCACCAGAACCTGAACATGCTGGTACCCTGATCTTGGACTTCCCAGCCTCCAGAACTGTGAGAAGTAAATTTCCATTGTTTATAAGACACTCAGTCTATGATATTTTGTTACAGTGGCCCAAATGGACTAAGACACTGTCTCTTAGTGTTTAAAGGAGTGATGTATGTGCTTTTTAAAAATATTGGAGGTGGAAGGCAGGAGAGTATATTGTTAATGGTTTGCATTCAATGGGAAGCACTGATTGGAGTTATTCAGATGTATCGTTTGTGAGTTTCATGGTGCAGTAGTTCCCCGCCCCTTATCCACATGGGATATGTTCCAAGACTCCCCAGTGGATGCCTGAAACCACGGATAGTACTGAACCCTGTATTTACTATGTTTTTTCCTATACATATATACCTATGATAAAGCTTAAAATTATCACACCTTGTGGCTGTAACTTTTTCAGTTTGAGGTGCGACAGCAAAACTAGTGCAAATTTCTTTTATCTTCTTTGCAATTTCATGGATAGAAGATTCACTCTTACCATAGATCATAGCAACCTCAGCGTCCGATTCTCCTCCTTTCTTTATATTTTGAGAACTTTCACCTTTTCACTTAAAGTAAGCACTTCATGGCTTCTCTTTGGCATATTTGAATTGCTGGCATCACTACTCTTGTGATTTGAGGGGGCCATTATTAAGTAAAATAAGGGTTACTTGAACACAAGCATGGCTGATACCATGACAACCGTCTGATAACCAAGACAGCTACTAAGTGACTAACGGGGGTTGGGGGGTGGGGTGGGTGTGTGGGGAGATCTGCTAGATAAAGGGATGTTTCACGTCCAGGGCGGGAAGGAGCAGGATGGCACGAGGTTTCATTATGTTGCTCAGAAGAGTGTACAATTTAAAACTTATGAACTGTTTATTTCTAAAATTTTCCATTTAATATTTTCAGACCATGGTTGGCCATGAATAACTGAAATTGCAAAAGGGGAAACCGGAGACAAGGCGGGACTACTGTATAATGGAGGTGATATAGACAGAAAATGCCTATTTTGGTGTCTTGAAGATCTGGGTTTCAGTCCCAGCCTCTGCCTTTACCAACCTTGTGGACTTAGGCCAGTTATTTTATCTTCCTCTGAACGTATGTTTCTTCTTTTTTAAAATACGCTTTACAATACTTATAATACTGATATTATAGGGTTCTTGGATTTGCTAATAAAACAGCAACCACTTGTATAGTGCTTACTCTGTGCTAGGCACTATTTTAAACACTGTATACTTATTGATATATTAACTAAGTTAGCCTGCACATGATCTTCTTAATTGCATGCTATTATTATTCCCATTTTACAGATGAGGAAACTGAGGCACATTGAAGTTAACTGTCCAGGGTCATACCTCTGAGAAGTGGTAATGCTCAGATTTGAATCCCGTCAGTCTGGCTCAGATTTATACTTTAATTTTGATACTATGCTGCCTCAAATTAAATTAAATGGCTTATGTGGAGCATCTAGTATATCATTCTCAGTGGGAATAATATCAACCCTGAAGGGAGTAAAAACTGGCTCTTAGGGGACAAAAGTGCTTTATACTTTCGTGTATAAAGCACAGATATTCATACAGTACATAAACGATATAGAGTATATTTATGGTATTAAACATTAATGGGGGAGGGGAATGATTAGAAAAAAATGTCTAAAAATTCTCCTTAAGGGGATCAGTAATGAAAAAAAGGTTAAGAAACACTGATCCAGTGCAATGCTAGGCACACAATAGGCTTTCATAAATTCTCCTTCCTTTTCTCATGCCAGTTTAGTTTAAGAAGTGAGAGGTGGCTGGGCTGATGTGTTCCCCAGCCCAGGGAAGAGTTTAGTAACACAAATGGGTAAGGAGAGAGGGGGCTAATCCCACCACTTGACTTACATTGGAGCTGGAAGCAAGGTAGGAGTGAAGGAACTATTGCTGCTCAGATGCTGTTTTGAATGTACATTAAGCTTAGTTATGAAGCAGCATCTTTAACAATATTATGCAGGATTTCAATGTCACAATCAGTCTGCTATTCAAGAATAGATGAATATTCAAACCTAACAAATACATGGGATAAATAATTTCTGCAGTAACTGTAACATATCTCTTGGGTCCCAGGAATAAATGCAAAACAAGTACAACTCTATTATAGAGTACAGAAAAAAATAACCCAGCCAAATTCCTATGTATGTTTGAAGAAGAAATTATTTTATTTACATATAATGTCTGTCTATTTATATATAAAATCTTACCTTTAAAAGAAAAAATTAATACAAACATAGCACAATTAAGTCCCTCCCACTTTCCTTTTCTGTTTTGGGGAATATTGTTTTAATTATTTTACTCTCCAGGTAGAGTTACTTATTCTTTTTTTTAGTGTTAACTTTTATTTTTAAAAAAATTTTTATCGAAATATAGTTGATTTGCAATGTGTTAGTTTCAGAGTTTTTTTACATTCTCTTCCATTATAAGTTATTATAAGATATTGACTATAGTTCCCTGAACTATACAGTAGGTACTCATTGGTTATCTATTTTATATATAGAATTACTTATTCTTTTTTTTGCCTCTCTGGCTGCATTAATCCTCTGAATGTTAAAACATATAAATATGATCTGGATACAATTTATGACTATATTTCCTGTTATAATTTAGAAACATTATAGAGCACATAGCAAATTTCTTCAAGGATGTTTTAAAATGAAATAAGACCTGCAGAGATGCTCTTTGTCAAAGCAAGTCCTTTAGGACTGCCTGCTTTACTTTCCTTTTGACTCTGTTAATGCACCTCTTGAGTTAAGCACAGTCTTACCAGGTACCCAAAGTGTTTCATAATGGTCATTAGGGAGCTGAAAACAGTTATTTGCCAATAAATACCTTTCTTAGTCAACTTTGTCAGAGGGAGCCGGGGCCACTTTTCCTGGCAGATGAGGCTCACTTGAGGGTCAGAGGGAGACCCTCTTTCACCTATTGTCTCCTGAGGGGCTGAGAGCCAGGAGAAATTGAAGAGAACCAGTTCTATTTGGAAAGTGAAATCTAGGTAAATGCTATCACAGATGATGTAATTCCCTCGTCCCACGTCTAGGTAGATACCAGGCAAAGTTATGAAATAGAAGAAAATTCCTTTTGGCTTCCCAAACTTACACTCTCCCTTGCCCATCCATGGTTGTCCACCTGAGTCTTGATCTACCTGATATGACAGCCTCAGAGACCATTCCCTCTTTCTCCACCCAGAGCTTAGTGCTGCTCCAAGGGGAGAGGGGAGAAAGGAGAGAATAGAGGTTCCCCATAGAATCTTTTGTATTCTAGATCACGTCCTCTAGGGGCTCTGGGTGGGAATTCCAAGACATAAGCCAAACAAAAAACAGCGAAGGGCTGAGGCAGATTGGCCGATTGTGTCCTCATGGATTTGCTTCTGATGGGATCCGGAGCAACTTGTGGCTCTTTGTGAACTGATGAGGGGTGCTGAAAACTTACCTGTCTAATGCTGATGCAGCAGGGCTGGTTCTAGCACCACAGGAGATGATACTGGTCTATCAACTCCCAGCCTCCCTTCCTGTGGCAGCCCTGGGATGTGCCTCTCAGGTTCCTGATGGACAGGTTTCCTGACTGCGGGAAACACAGTTGACAGAGGGCCCAGCTGGTGTGCTTTGAAACCCATTCCAAATTTCTTTTTAACAATTTTTATTTATAATTTATTATTGTTATTTTTTCCCCAGGTTTATTGAGATATAATTGATATATAACATTGTATATGTTTAAGATATACAACGTGATGATTTGGTACATGTATATACTGAGAAACGATTACCACAATAAGGATAGTTAACGCCTCTATCACCTCACAAAACTATCATTTGTGTGTGTGTGTGTGTGAAGAACACTTAAGATCTACTGTCTTAGCAAGTTCTCAAGTCTATAGTACAGTATTGTTTACTATTTTCTGCCAAGGCCATGCTTCTGCTCATCTGCTCCCAACCAATGACTAAATGAGGCAGGGGCTGTTTCTGGGAGATGCGAGACTCCTCTGATCGGCAGCTTTGGCTCAGGGACTCCCCGATGGCCTTGCTGAACTCAGAACTGCACTGCTGTGTAAGATGCTTCCATCCAATCTTCTGTCTTTCCTTTACTCCTTCACTCAGGCTCAGATCGGCATTGTACTCTGAGGTTCTCCAAGTCTCTCTGGCTCCCTCCTCATTTGCTCTCATAGGCATTTCCCCTACTACATTTCTTGCATGTTCATCCCGCTTTGGCTTCTGCTTTGTAGAGAACACCCCTCATGATGACCTACCTCCTGGCCAGTCACTTCCCACTTTCTGTCTCCAGCTCACTCCCCTTTCCACCCACTCCCTTATAAATTTCTCTCAGGAAAGATGATCTGATACCAGCTATTTTGGGTTACTTCTAGTCATATTCATATATAGAAATAGCTCTATTTGTGGAATACAAGTTTTTGTCCCTGATAAAGAAACCTCAGACTCTCACAAGCCTCTTGCGTGCCCCAGCGACTAGGTCCTGCAGGTGACTTCCTAATTGGCTTTTTTTTTTCCACACCAATTTTCCATTTATTTATTTAAAAAAATTATTTTTTATTTATTTAATTTTGGCTGTGTTGGGTTTTCGTTGCTGTGTGCGGGCTTTCTCTAGTTGTGGCGAGCGGGGGCTAGTCTTCGTTGTGGTGTGCAGGCTTCTCGTTGCGGTGGCGTCTCTTGTTGCGGGGCACGGACTCTAGGTGCGAGGGCTTCAGTAGTTGTGGTGCGCAGGGTCAGTAGTTGTGGCACGTGGGCTTAGTTGCTCCACGGCATGTGGGATCTTCCCAGACCAGGGTTTGAATCCGTGTCCCCTGATTCTTAACCAATGCACCACCAGGGAAGCCCCATTTCTTTATTTTTAATTTATGGGGACCCTCAAAAAATAGAGGTGGCTTTGGCAGGGAAGGAATGTCAAGGGGCCAATGGAAATCATGGTGATTCCTGCTATGGTGTGGCCATTCTCCTGCCTCAGTTTCCCCACCTGCTCCCTCCAGTGCATACGGAAGTGTCTGTGTGGGTGTGAGGGGGTCTGGGGATGGGCTGTGGTTCCAGTAGCTCCCTGAGTGTAGGAGTCCAAACCAGCCTGGGCACCCAGGGTATCTCTGTGGCTGATACCCCTGGAGGCAGTGCATCTCAAAGACCTGTCTATGGCTGTGAAAGCTTGATCCGTACAACATATGCACGGGAAGGAGAGGGTGCTACTGTTCTCTGTGCTGATCCCAGCTGTTTTAGAGCCAGAGGCAACGGCATTCTTTTATTTCCATCCAAGTGTCTGGATTCACCTGGCGTGGTACTAACTATATGTCTTCCATGCCCAACTCTCCCCTCTAATTGTGATCTGCCTTAACCCAGACCCCTTTTGACTCCTGGCTGTTGTTCAACAATGCGGTGTGATTGCTGCTCTAGATAACTCTAGGGTAATGCAAAGCAGGAAAGCAGGAAAGCTGGAAGATCTATACTCTAGTCCTCAGATGGATGGTTGCTCTTTATACCAGAGGGCTAATTGAGAAACATAGCCTCCACTGGCCACGCAATCATACACTCATGATACAAATAATAACAGCTAACATCTCTTGAGCACAGGCTATATGCCCGGTATTGTTTACTGCTTTACACATACAGCCTCATTTAAATCTCCTTATACACTTGAGAGATGGGGACTATCAGTCTGTCATCCCATTTTATAGCCTATAACCTAAAGCTTACTTGCTGAGGGTCACAAACCCAAGAAAAGGCTAAGTCAGGATTCAAAGCCAGGCTGTCTAATGGCTGAATCATACTGCTTCTACTTCTTGCCAAAAGTGTTGAGCATTGATATGTGTCACCCTCTGAATGGCATTTTCTTGGAACTAAACAAGAGCAACACAGAAAGCTGAGGGTTCTTTGTTTTGTTTTGTTTTTGCGGTACACGGGCCTCTCACTGTTGTGGTCTCTCCTGTTGCGGAGCACAGGCTCCGGACGCGCAGGCTCAGCGGCCATGGCTCACGGACCCAGCCGCTCCGCGGCATGTGGGATCTTCCCGGACCGGGGCACAAACCCGTGTCCCCTGCATCGGCAGGCGGACTCTCAACCACTGCGCCACCAGGGAAGCCCCAGCTGAGGGTTCTTTGGATCTCTTTGTTATCTGTTTCCCTCCCTCCCTCCCTTCCTTCTTCCTAACTTCTTAAATTCCTTCCTTCCTTTCTTCCTTCCTTTACTTCTTTTTATTTTTAAATTCTGAAATGCCAATGTCCAGGCACAGAAAACATCAAGGGGGCTGCTCTGGAGTTAGTACCAAGGCTGGAGCCCAGGCCCTCAGTTCCTTGACCTGTGGCTGCACTGGCCGGTGATCTGGAGAGAGGCTCTGTTTGGGGTCAGGAATGGCTCAGTCTCCTGGACGGGAAGGACACTAGCCTATGGAGCATTTCAAAGATCAAGTGCAGAAGGAGAAGAAACATTTGTTGAGAGGGAGGCAGACATTTCTTAGGCCTTCTTAAAATGGAAACAGCTATAAAAGGTAAATCAGATGAAAGAGACTGTTCTGCTCACCGCCTGAGAGTTAGTTCCTGAGATAAGCTTTTCTAAATAGTTGCCTGATCGTCTGTGCCATCCATGGGCATTGTCATTCTGTTGGCATTGGTGTTCCTTCCCTATTTGGGAGTCTAAAGTGTTGATCTGTATTGTTAATGACAAGCCAGGGAGACATAACATTCAGAATAAGTGGGCGTCAGGAATATTTATATGTGTCCTGTTAGCTAAAACCTCAGTTTTGTGCTGCCAATAAAACCGGGTGACAGCTTTCTTCCAAGAATTTGTGTTCTTCGTCTGCTATTTGAAAGTGTTGCTGTGTCTCAGCTGCACTTGGAAAGCAACAAATAGGACAAAGCATAAATATTGCACAGTATCAGATTCTGAAGACACTCATGATAACAGCAAGACTTGTTTTTAAATGACAAACAAAATCCTTTCTAGACTGAAGAAAAGAGTGGGTGGGGAAAACCTGTTTCTCTAAATGAGTTTAGTGGAGTCTGTAGACTCCTGTTTCAAAACTTTCCCTCAAGATCGGGGACTTTCATTGAAGAAAAAGCATAACCTCTTCAGAAAGGAAACTGTACACACACACATACGTGAGTTACATGCATGCCTCACACAGGGTAGGTGCCCTATAAATTTTTAGTGATAATGGTGACTGTATTAGTTATCTATTGTTGTATAACAAATTGCCCCAAAACTTTGTGGCATAAAACAATAAACATTTATTATCTCACACGGTTTCTGTGGTTCAGGAATCCAGAAGGGACTTTGCTAGGCGCTTCTGCTCAAGGTCTCTCCTGAGATTATAGTCAGGATGTGGCCAGGGCCACAGTCCTTTGCAGGCTTGAATGGAGCTGGAGGAGCTACTTCTAAGGTGGCTGACTCACATACTTGACAAATTTGTGCAGATTGTTGGAAGGAGGCTTCAGTTCCTCACCACACGGACCTCTCCATGGGGCTGGTTGAGTGTCCTCACAACATGGCAGCTGGTTTCCCCAGAGCGAGTGACCCAACAGAGAGAGCAACACGGAAGCCTCAGTGTATTTCATGACTCACCCTCGGAGGTCATGCTCTATCATTTCTGCTACAAATTATTTATTAAAAGAGAGTCACTTGGCCCACACACAGGAAGGGGAGTTAAGCTCCACCAAAGGAAGAAGTATCAAAGAATTTGATTTGAAATTCTTTTATTTCAAAACAACCACAGTGACCTGTAAGATTTGTGCAAAACGGAATATTTAAATTCTTCACAAAAGCAACTGCTTACTTCTGAGGATGATAATGTCTCTGACATGAATCCAGAAAGACTGTCACTGTCACAGAACAAGTCAACAAGAAGAATGATGGAAAAATCATCTTTTCATGGAAACAGATGAGAAGAGAAACCAACTTTCTAATGCTACATGTGAGGATCCATTCTTCAACTTTTAGATGATGGTGAATTTTATTTTGAGTCGACTAGAAAGAGACAAGTTTGAGGTATTTCATTCATAAAGAATGTTTGGGTATGGGATTTTGGCCTCATTTGCTCCCTGCTTTAATATCAGGATCCTAATTGAAATCCTCTTTTCCTCATGACTTATCTCAGGCCTTCTTTAAAAAAAAAATACCTCTCCTTTTACTATTGATGGTGAGGTGTACTCTTCTCTAGAACGGATGTGGGGATACATATGTAATTGGAAATACGAGATGCGGTTGGGTGAGAGAAGACCCTACTTTGTTTCCTCTGTGATTTGGAGCTTCTTTTACTTCAACAAGTGACCCCCCTCCCCCAAAATGTCAAATCTGGTTTTTATCAAAGACTAATTCTGAACTTTGGGAACATGAGAGCTTTGCTCCAGCTATTTAGTTATGATCTGTTTTCTCAGCTCTAAAGAGGGATCTGATAGCACTTAGGACACTTTAACATCCTTGGCAAAAATAATCAGCACATTTTAAAACCAAGCAGAAGATGGTAATTATGATAGGGAATATTTTATGGGTGGTGAATTAGGCATGGCAATGGATTTGTGGATGGGAGAATTTCTAGATGGTAGGATGAGATAAAATCAGTGTATGAAAGCTTCAGGTAAATGTGAAGGGCTATTAATCACCATTCTAAAATGCCTCCAGACCTAAAAAAGATTTACTAGTAAAATGGCTCTCATCGACACAGCTTGTTTAAAGAGGTAGTTTTCTCCAAATGGGAAGGCGAGATGCTTATCCTGCATCTAACTTGGACCCCATTTTGGGCCTATTTTCATTCCAGGGGAAACCAGAGCTTGGCTGAGTCAAGGGGTCACAAATCTGGCTGTTTGACACATCTCTATTTGAGTGTTAGGGCTGGGAACTGGTAATGGCCCTTCAGTTTATCCAGGCTGGTGGTAATGTTTTTCATACTGGTGTTTCTAGTGATTCCTGGAGCTTTCATGCCCAGACCCTATTCCTGGCCTATCATTGGCTTCCCCAGGGTGGAGAAGACACTCTTTTGATGTTGGCTGTGGATCTTCACATTGTCCGCATTAGCTGATAATTTGGTCTACAGTGATGCTGTATGTGCATAATCGTAATGAAAAGTCAGAGTTTTAACATCTCAGGGAAGCATTCTGGGAGAATAAGCACTAACTTCATCATGGAAAAATCCTATGCCAACAGGAATCTACTCATGGGGTTTTCTCTGCTGTATATTACCTGGGCATCTGAGTAATTATTCTGCACATCACACATGCCCTTAGCTGTATTTACCCTCAGACATGTTCCCCAGGCACTTCCAGGACAGGATCCATGGACTAGAATAAATAATGATATTGCTGTGGATAGTGATGAACTAAATTCAAGGTTGGAATTAGATTTTTAGTAGATGCCCCCACTGCATAATTAGACTGATCAAGACAGAGATTGAAGGGGCTTCGCCAGAATTTGAAAGAACAGCTGTTCAATGACAGAACAAAATTTAGGCAGCTTTTTTGACTTAAAGAAACCTGTGGTTTACCTTTTTTCTTTTCCTTAAAGCAAAGCACCTGTGAACCGGAATGAGGGAGAATTTCAGTTTTTATATTTATGATAAAGCTTGCCACTCTGATCTGCAACCTGAGCTGAAATCTTTTTCCTCTTGTCATCTTCTGTGTCCCTCTCTCTTTTAATCTCTGCTCAGTGCTTGTTGATTTGCATGTATGAATAGTAACACCTACTGACGGGCAGGGCTCAGGAGACGCAATTTGGTTGCCAGGTTTTCCTACCGCGGAGCCCTGTCAGCATCTTGCATTGGTTTGGGGTGTAATCAGTGTTTCTCCTCACTGCTGTGCCTGCTTCTCCCGGGCTCTGATTTTCATCCTCCAGCTGCCTTCTCTGGCATTGGCCTTGCAGCAGATTGCTTGGAAAGGCTCGATTTCACCCTACGTAGACACCAGAGGGGTCAGTAAGAGTGCTATTCATGTGGTCTAGAGGGAAATAGCTCACACTATCTTTTTTTCTTTTTTTTTTTTACACTGTCTTTTTTAATCGAATGATTTCTTGCCTGTTTTATCATTTACCATATCCTTTGTCTGAAATATTACGGTGCTCTAGCTAAGAATGACAGGTCTCCATCCCAGTACACTTTGAACACTAGCTTGGAATTAGGAGGGAGATGATTTGAACTTCTAATCAAAATTCACTGCATGAGGTTCTGGCTTTTCAACAGGGGACATTTAAAAAACCTGGGAGAGGGGAAAAGCAATAAACATCACCATAATGGGAAAGTCCAAGATAATAGTGAAGGAGTCCACTGGAGGAATTTTTTTTTTTTCCTTGAGAAAACAGCGCATTTTTTCAGTGCAAGGCCCCCTGTAGACTTTGATGACTGAAGAGGCTAATGTTCCATATTAGCTTTTGGTGGGGGAAATGCATTTAAGCAGTTCCCAGCGACTGATCGTGAGGCTAATGGCAGCATCTTTCTGAGTAGGCTGAAACCCCTACAGACCTGCATCCCAGACATCTCTTCCTCTGACACTTCCCTTCTAATCCATCTGCAGCCAGCCAGAATCGCATAATAAGATGATTTGTCAGGAGGGTCTATGCAGTCTCAGGGCAAACTTCCTTTGAACTTAAAATACTTTTCCACCTTCGGACACAGGGACATATGGGCTGGGCAATGAAAACTCTGCGTGAGACCTGGGGAAAGGGCACCAATATTGCTCCTCTCCATTATCATGTTTTCATCTTTTACTCACTTATGTTGCTTCTCACATCATGTTTTTAAAATAGCTATAGGAGCATTGTTTGAAGTTGCTGCAGCCACAGGATAATTCAAAGTACCTTTTCTTTCCTTCCTAGATATTCAAGGCTGTGTTTGTGTATTTTTAAACCTGTCCATAGTTATTTCAGATAAGTGGCTGTGTCTACTTAGTGCTTCCTCCCTCCTGCCTTGGGCTGGTTCTGAGTATACTGGAACCTCTTTAAAGATATAAAAGTGTCCTGTGAATGCTTTCAGCTGTGAAACCTTTTGTGCAGGCTTCAGGTCCCTTTGTTGTATGAATACTGCAAGCTTAATATTCCTATAAAATAGGTCTTGGACTTAAAAAAGGCTAGCTTGTCAATCTATTGATTGCCTCAGGCCAAGCCAGCTAATTCTTTAGCACTACCTCTGCCTGTATTGAACGGACTGATCCTTCTAGGCCAAATAACTCACATCGCTAAAATAATATTAAGGTTTGTTGTGGCACAAGCCAAATAGCAAAGAAAATCCATCATTATCACCTGATGCCTCTGTGCTTTAATTTATATCATTATAAAAAGATGGCGGAAGGAGCAAAGAAAAGTACAGGGAAATGTATTCAAAGTGATCTACAGTGTTCTTCATAAAAATGCCCTTCCTTTATGAGCACCTGAATAGTCATATAAATATAACCAGCAATGGGAATTTTAATCAAAGCTTTACAGCTTTTCCTTTTTCAACACTTTGACTTCCTGACCAAGTTAACTTCCAGCCTGAGAGTTTCTGGCTTCCCTACTCATCTTGGGAAGACCTTTGCTCTATTTTTGTGTTGGCTCTTTACCAGTTTAAGTTGGTCTCCTTTTGTGTTCCTCCAAAAGTGATTTTTCTTTATAAAAAGGACTATTGTGAACATTTCCTAAAAACTTTTGAGAATTACTCAGAAAACGAAAGCAACAGATTGGACATCATCCTACTTACGGATAGAGGTGCAGGGCCAGCTGCCTCATGTTATGCTGTGGGGACATCTGTGAGCCTTGAGCTGCAGACACAGCATGTTTTTCCAGATTTGTTGGCTGTGCTGGCTCATCCTCAGACTTTCTCCTTTTCATACACAATTCAGAATTTAACCAGATGGCATCTCTGCCACAGTCACACCTTGGTCAATAAAAGGAGCTGGGAGATGTGAATTTGAAAATGGGGCAAAGTGTCAGAAGACCAAAGTGTGGTGTTGCTCCTTAAAGCTGTGACTGGGGGACTTCCCTGGTGGCGCAGTGGTTAAGACTTTGTGCTCCCAGTGCAGGGGGCCTGGGTTCGATCCCTGGTCAGGGAACTAGATCCCACCCACGTGCATGCCTCAACTAAGAGTTCACGTGCCGCAACTAAGGAGCCCGCCTGCCACAACTAAGACCCAGCTCAACCAGATAAATAAATAAATATTAAAGATGTTGCAATAGGGCTTCCCTGGTGGCACAGTGTTTGAGAGTCCGCCTGCCGATGCAGGGGACACTGGTTCGTGCCCTGGACTGGGAAGATCCCACATGCCGCGGAGCGGCTGGGCCCATGAGCCATGGCCGCTGAGCCTGCGTGTCCAGAGCCTGTGCTCCGCAACGGGAGAGGCCACAGCAGTGAGAGTCCCACGTACCACAAAAAAAAAAAAAAAAAAAAAAAAAAGATGTTGCAATAAAAATAGTCAAAAAAAAAGCTCTGGCTGGCTATGAGGAAACAGAGAAGGAAACAAGTAGGAAACTTCCATGGTAAAGAAAATGCCTAGGGAAATTTGGAGCTTTATGTAGTAACTGAGCCCAGGACTAACCACTTTATAAAGATGTCCAAGAAATAGTTATGGAAGGAAACTATACATAGAGAAAAGAATGAAAAAAAATAAGGGGAGAAAGGAAACAGACACAGCCATGCAAGACAGAGGCAAGTAGCCAGGGGTTAATTTTCTCCTGAGCTGCTTTCTCGCCTTTCCTTATATAACAGGGATCTCAGTTTGAGAAATTGAGCTGTATTTATCCCTGAATTTCTTTGCTGTCTCTGGGCAGGTAACTGGGTCACACTGCTGCTACTCAAAGACCCAACCTATTCTCTGTCTTCAGAACCTACCCTAGAGTAGAATGTCATAACAGCAAACACATCTTTTAACGTGTTGTAAAGGTATTATACCTTAAAAAGACTGGAGTGTACCCTCCAAGCAGCCAGGAACATTTCCCCATTCTGATGGGAAGAATGATTGGAATATGTAGGCATCTGTATCTAGACTTTCCTTCTAGCTTAGTAGTTCTCAAAATTAAATCTGCGTAAGAATTCTGACTACAGAATTGAATACACAAAATCAAAAACAGGGTACTTTGTGGGTGATTTTAAGGGTAATTTATATATAGAATTAATTTAGATATGATTTATATATTATAGTTATTTACATTTATTATGTATGATTTTAAGGGTAATTTTATCTATTTTATTTTGCTGTACCCCCGATTTTATTTATTTATTTTATTTTCTTATTGAAATATAGTTGATTTACAGTGTTGTGTTAGTTTCTGGTGTACAGCAAAGTAATTCAGTTATATATATATATATATATATTCTTTTTCATATTCTTTTCCCTTATGGTTTATTACAGGATATTGAATGCAGTTTCCTGTGCTATACAGTCGGTCCTTGTGGTTTTATATATGGTAGTTTGTATCTGCTAATTCCAAGCTCCTAATTTATCCCTCCCCTACCCCCTTTTTCCTTTGGTAAACATGTTTGTTTTCTGTGTCTCTGAGTCTGTTTTTGTCTTATGAATATGCTCATTTGTATCATATTTTAGATTCCATTTACAAATGATATCATACGGTATTTGTCTTTCTCTTTCTGACTTACTTCACTCAGTATGATAATCTCTAGGTCCATCTATGTTGCTGCAAATGGCATTATTTCGTTCTTTTTTATGGCTCCCTGGTTTTAGAACCCAAGTCTCTATAAAATGTGATTCTATTGTAGATCCTCACATGCTCCAGGAGGCTGTTTGCATGAAGGACTGAAAGATGTCCTGGGGAGAGTGCGTTTGGTGTAAGACAAGAAGAGCGAGGTTGAATACAGCATGGTCCTCTTCACGAGGCTCATGGTGGCTTGGCTTAGCCCTACAGCACTTAAGGGAACAGCCCGAGGAGAAATGGAGGGTACTTTCCTCTCCAAGTCTCTGGGAGCCCAGAATATATGTGAAGACCAAGCCTTGGGCTACACCTGCTCGCCTCTGCAAACAGAGAGGAAGCAGATGAGGGTGTCATAATCGGGTGGCATTGGAAGCTTTGATTGTATTCTTGGCAACAAGAAGAGGCAACATCATAGTGATCCTTTCAGGAGAGGAGGAAATTGGTGGCTGTTACATGGTAGGTGAGGGACCTCTTTGAGGGGACTTCCCAGGTTAGAGGCAATTTACCAAAGTGGTTAAGAGTTCTAATTCTAGAGACGGACAGACTGTGTTTATATCCCACCTCTGCCATTTAATAATTCTGCGTTCTTGGGCAAGATAGCTTCTGATCTGCTCGAAGCCTCAGCTTCCTGTGTGTAAAGTGGATAATAATTTCATCTGCCTTGCAAGGTGGTGGTGAAGATTAGAGATAACATACCTAAAGCACCTGACACATATGGTAGTTATTACTATTCTTGCACTTGTTCGGGGCACCTTTCCTAAGGAGCCACATTATGATTTTGAAGTGATCATCTCTCCACCCATAATTTATCGTGTATGTACTCTGCGTCGAGCACTAGGCCAGGCTCTGGGGATGTAGGAAGGCAGTGAGCTGGAAAGTAAGCATGGCTGAAGAAAAGCTATTTCATGGAAGATGTGGTATCAGAATACTTGAATTGGATTGGGTTGTGACTATGATTTGGGATAAAAAATTGCCGCTATAAAATTGGCCCTTAGTGTTCAAGTGAATATTACACTTCAGCAAGGTTCAGCGACATTAAACCTTCTGTCATAAAGACAGAGGTAATGGCTTTTTGTGGGCAGAGTATTAGAAATGCTTCGATTGTTAAGTATTTATATAACCCTTTATATTTGCAATGTATGCACCTTATCATTTCCCAGAAGTTAATGTCTAGAAATATTTCCTAGTGGGAAGAGAATGTTCCCTATAGGTTCTGGGCCACTCCTAACACTTTGTGAGTTTTTGGCAAATACTAAAGGACCCCCAAGAAGGCTATGTTAAGGAAAAGAGGCAAAGCTAGCTTGAGAGTAAGGTGAGGAGAGTTGACATCTCTCTCTGATTCTTTGAGTTGTCTTCCTCTTGCCCCTGATCTGAAGGTGTCTTGGTGAGTAACACAATTCCCTGAAGATGCTACTGACTCCTCTTGGTGCGCTGGATGGAGAATTTGTCCCTGGGGCATGCCTGGTTCAGCTCCATTCTTTTTTTTTTTTTTTTTTTTTTGCGGTATGCGGGCCTCTCACTGTTGTGGCCTCTCCCGTTGCGGAGCACAGGCTCCGGACGCGCAGGCTCAGTGGCCATGGCTCACAGGCCCAGCCGCTCCGCAGCATGTGGGATCCTCCCGGACCGGGGCACGAACCCATGTCCCCTGCATCGGCAGGCGGACTCTCAACCACTGCGCCACCAGGGAAGCCCAGCTCCATTCTTGTTCTTCCCTATGTGGTGACTCTTCTGGGACTTTCTTCATTGTTGGGCATGGAGTGTGGGGCCTTGGAGTTCCCATAGGGCTCATAATGTTACATGATCAGGGGCAAGAGATTAGGGCTTAGGATGGTGTGTAAGGATGAAGAGATTAAGAATAATGAAACTGCTTATTTTTCCCACATGAAACTTCTGTTTAATGTAACCACTACTACATTTTCAGCTAAGAATAGAGTTGATTATATTCCATTAGGCTTCCATTTGAATCCTCATTTCTTCCCAGGAATATGGTTTTGCTGTCTAGGTATAATTTCTCCCTACTTTTCTACCATATGTGAATAGTATTTATTACCGTGGTGTCTCTTCTTTCTAGCTCGAGGGACTCCAATGTGCCCAGTTTAGCCCTCTCAATAAAGTAAAAGTGTGGTAGTGCCTCTGGATTTCTAACAGGTGAGATGAAAGTATAAAGAAAGTCATCTGTAAAAAAGGACATGCAGGGCTATGTGAGATGCAACTGATAATAAAGATAAAAGGAAAAAATAGTTACCATTGATTGAGTAGGTATCACATTAGAGGCATAGAGCTAAGGATCTTACACATATTATCCTTGTGTCAATCTCAAGATGATAACACGAGGAGTATATTATCACTTTTATCTTACAGATGATAGTAAGGAAAGTGAGGCATGGAGAGAGTAAATAACTTGTCCAAGTTCACATGGCTGGGAAATGTTGGAGACAGACCACAAATGACTCCCAGATGTGTGTTTTTGACCACTATGTGATATGACCTCCCATAATGTAATGAGATTAAAAAAAAAATGTACCAGAGTATATACATCTAAACAAGGACTGTGTCCTTTTAATCATCACCTTGAAAGGCACACAGTTATTTCAGTGAAGCAGCTACTGCTCAGAATTTTTTTTTTTTTTTTTTGGTACGCGGGCCTCTCACTGTTGTGGCCTCTTCCGTTGCGGAGCGCAGGCTCAGCGGCCATGGCTCACGGGCCCAGCCGCTCCGCGGCATGTGGGATCTCCCTGGACTGGGGCACGGACCCTGTCCCCTGCATCGGCAGGCGGACTCTCAACCACTGCGCCACCAGAGAAGCCCTGCTCAGAATAGTTTTGAAGTTTCTTTTGAATGTTGACAAATCTTAATCCTTTGAGGGTGGACTTGATCTTCGGAAATGTCTACAAGTCACTTGGAGTTGAGTCTGGTGAATAAGGTTGATCAAGTTGTATGGTGGGATGGTTCTAGTTTTTCGTCTAAATAAGGTGTGATTATAAAGACATGTATGGACTTAATTTCCCTTTGTGATTTATATATGTCCTGAAGGCAGTTCCGGAAACATTTTGGGCAACGTAAGCGTGACTGAATGTGTACATATGTTGTGGCGATTACTTTGAAGGATGTTACAGGAAGTCCACATAGAGTTTTATTTTGTGATACACCTTGCACAAACACATATACACATGTACAGACTGAGCTGATGAGCATGTTAAATCGTCTTTGAACACTTTTGTGGCTTAGGAGAATTATCTTTTCAAGAGCAATGTGTTGTCTCAACAGCCATTTAGGCAGATTCCTTGCAAAATGTTCCATCTATCAAGATGTCCTGAATTGCTATGTATTGAATTGCCTTTTGACTCCTTTGTTCACGTTATTTGTAACTTTTTCATTATGTAAATATAGAAAAATGGTCTTGTACATGCTTCCTGCTCTCTTCCCATTTCATATTTATGAGATAGAGAAAAAGTTAGAAAGGAATTGCTGAATGCGTGAACATTAATAGACTCACATATCAACCTATGTAAAAAATATATTTTTATGAAAATTGAATTTACATGCTTTGAAGCACAGTACATTGAGGATAATCAAGCTTAAAGCAATGCTTGAGTTCAGAAATATATGAACTAAGAACACAATAATCCACAGTAGTATAAAAGTCAGAGGTGTAGTGTATTGATGCCCTGAAGAATTTGAAATTTCAGGTAAAAATTTCATGCTATAAAAATTAGAAAATACTAAGGTTAATATAAGAATGCTATCAGTTCCTCTTTCACCAGAGAAAGACAATCAAAAATGTGTGAACTGGAGAAGTATTTTGTAAAAGCCATAATTGTTTTAATATCTGTATTTCAGATAACCTTTTTCTCCCTGAAACTTAGAGGGATATTGTAAAATCACATATATTTTTAATGAAATATATTTATCTGCAAAGACTAAAAAGAAAATACTAAGGTTGCCATGCAGTGGTGTCTACTGTTAAATTTTCAGGAATTTTGTGAGCCGGTTGATGTTATGTAGGTAGTTTGAAATCAGCCATGGTAGGAACATTTACACCACGGATATTGGCAAATGTCACAAAGAGAGATTTTTCCCTCTCAAGAACCGAGAGTAATTGTTAAACATCACTTGAACGCTACTGGTTGTATGTCTAAGTTTTACTTATCTTCACCCTGTATTTGGAGGAATTTTAGTTAATTGTAATGCTATTAACATATGCATAATTCTCAGAATTATGATTCTGAGGGTCCTTTCTATCAATGACCCTCGGAATCATAATGGAACCCAAGGGTTTCTTAGGTCAACGGAAAAGCAAACTGATTACTTTCCAGGATTTCCCTGGTGACACACCGTGTTCTGTGGAATTTTATGTGAGTGTTATTGTGAATAGGTCACTGAGATTCTCTGGAATTCTTAGGTTCAGCAGAGATAAAATACCACTTGGCTACCTTCAACCTAAGGAAGTTGTGAGGATTCACAAGGATAAAAGATAAAAAACTGGCTATAAAGTAATGATGCTGACTTGCATAAACCAGATACCAAGAAGCCTCATGACTTGATCTTTACATTTCACATGTAGTGTGACTATGATGCAATAAGCATTGTTGAATTGATACACCAGATCTTCTACTTTTGACTGAACTTTGTCAAGCAGTATCCCTTCAACAGAATCGCTTTGGGAGGCAGTGCACTTATTTGAATGACGCTACTGTTGCCCAGAATATGTTTGGACCTCCTTTTGGAGCTAACTTCAGAATCACTTTACAAACCAAACAAGAAAACACATTGAATTATTTTAGAGCCACAGCTCATCTTGTACTCAGAATGGTGTTACCTAAGAAGATTGTGCTTTTATTTATCAGGGTTGGCTTTGAATGACTTGGGGGCAGTTTTCAGAAGTTAAACCTATTCTCAAAAGATGGAAATTTACCATCACCGAAGAGAGTTAAAAAAGGTGCAGAGTGGGGGAGAAGAGAGGGACCAGACCCTCTCATGCATTGTTTAAGAGTGTAACAATTTACACAGTTTCTCATGCATTGTTTAAGAGTGTAACAATTTACACAGTCTCTTTGGAGGGCACTTTAGAAATACTCATCAATTATAAATGAACTTAACCTTTGACCTAGCAATTACACTTAGACTTTATCTGATAGACACACTCATGAAAGCACAGAAAGAATCTTGTACAGATTATTTACGACAACAGGAAAAGATTAGAGGAGACAAATATCCAACAATAGAAGACAGGTTAAGTAATTATGGAGCACCCATAAATTAGAATACTATTCCATCATTAGTAAGAATGAGGCAGAATTATATGTGCTGATAGGGAACAATCTCTGAGATATTATATTGAAAAAACTAGGCGCAGAAGAGTATACCACCAGCTTTGTTAAAAAGGATATAAATATATTGACTTCTAAGCTTATAAGAATCTCTCTCTCTATATCTTTCTCTCTATTTGTATTATCTCTGGAAGGATTTGAAGAAACAGGTAGCACACTAATTCTAGGGAAGGGAACTAGGAAACCAAAGCAAAGGTCGAGAAAGGGATAATTTTTCATTTCATAATATTTAAATTTTTAAATACACATTTTCAAAAAACAAATAGAATAAATGTCAGGTGCAAGGTGATTCTCAAGCAATTCCTATAAGTTTTAAAGAGTGGTAGTACCACTCTTTAAATAAATAAATAATAAGTGTGCTATGAACAAAGATTTGCCACTTGGAGGGGGCCTAAGATTCATACATTTCTTGAATATATATGTTCTGATGTGTCTGTTAAAGAAATGTTCCACGACTTTAATCTCATTTTACAGACAGATTCCACATTGGCAGGAAGGTGCTAAAGGGAGCAATGTAATGTCTGGACTTTGAGAACTCCACAAGGGCAGGGACCTCACATGTTTATTCACACCTGAGTCTCAGTCAGAGTTATCAAGTTGTAAGCAATGTAAACCAACTCTAGCTCATTTAAGTAGGAAAGGATATCCAACAGCTCACAGAATTCTGGGAGGGATAGAGAACCGGGCTCAGCACTATGTAGCCAATCACTGAAGAGTGCAAACGCCACTACTGACATTGCTGATTTCAAGATGCCTGAGTTGGGACCACTGTCACACTCACACTGGACTCTGGGTGAAGCTGCAGGTACGTATCACTTTGCTTCCATCCTATTGGTCAGAAACTAGTCACATGACCAAGAAGGAACTGTATTACTTGTGCTGGGTAGCCATGTGCCTACCTAAAACTTTGACACTCTGTTACAATGAGAGGTAGGGGGAGAATGGATATTGTGAGACAATTAGCGGTCTGTCCCGCAGACAATGATTCCATGCTGAACTTAAACACGAGCTGGCAAAAAGGTGGGTTAGAGTCATCTCCATCTGGATCTCGATATGAAGACATCAGACTGAGTCTGCTTGAATCTGTGTTCCTAAGAATTATTTTTTTGTTGAAAATGTAGAAGGCCGTTGAAAAATAAGAAAACCATTATGATTTATATATTTTTGTTTTTGATTATTTTCTTGTGGTTTTTGCTTAATCACTAAGCATGGATCCATGCATAGGCATCTGAGTTTGCTGGCAGTTAGAATAAGGCAAGTGCTATTATAGTTCTGTCCTACTGGAATGAGTATTTTTAGGTTTGACAGTTGATGAGGTTAGAATTTTATCAGATTTGAGCAAGTGAGTTTCCTTTTCTGGGGGGATCACTGGAACCCATCAGAGAGAGTTTTCCATGTTGCAAGACTATTAATGGAGTAGAGAGGCCCCGATTGTTAAACTCCCTGACCTGGGGAGGTTGCCGTTTTTCATTAATGGGGAACTTCCATTTTCTGGAATATGATTAATAGCTAGGTGACATTCTGGTTCATGGGACACTCAAAGTAGCTGTGTGAATGTGTTTTCTCTTCTGAGTATTTGCATTTTCACCTTTTCTTTTTCCTTGAAGAAAATCATCACTGGATGATCTCCAGGTTATCTAAAACTTTAATAATATTTTTATCTTTGAGTGTGAGAATTTTTTCATGTATGAAAGCCTGTGTAAATTGAGAAATGGGGAGTGATAAATCCCAGAGGGTGCTGGAACTCCAGTAGAGATGCTGGTCTTTCTGATGTTGAACAGTTTAGTCGTGGAAGCAGTCTGTGCCTAGGGTTGGGTATGGATATAGCAAGGATCAAACTGGAAGGTGCTTTATATTAGATAGCCCACCTCCAGAAGGAATTAAAAATAAAAGTTGTAACTTCTCTCAAAGTCAGTGGCACACCATTTTGTTTGGTTTCAAGAAGCTGTAAGTCATTTATGCAAATCTAAAAGAGGGAGTGGTCTTAAAAATTCTCATTAGAAAAGAATTAAGAAATTAAGCCAATACTTCTAATACTTTAGTGTACTAGCCCTTTAAAAGATCTCCAAATATTTACACTGAGAGCTCAACCGTAAATCTATTCTTTAGCTTACAAAAATACATTAAATAGGTTAAACAAAGTGGTCTGTACTTGGGGAAAGCGACTTTGATCATTTCTAGTGAAGTCTGAGATTTGAAAGTGTTCACATTCTGTTTTAAATGTTTGCCTCCCAAAGGGTCTTATCTGACTCATGCTTGCTTTATTTCTTAATTTTTCCCAAAGTCCTCAGAAAAATTCTGGTTCTCAATAGTGACTGTTCAAGGAACAGCTCTCGCCACTGGGTTTTCCTTCTTTTGCCAGTTTGTCTCCTTCCTCTCTGTTTATTGGGAATGCTGTCTTTTGTGTCTTTTCTCTGAAAAGACTAAATTCTTGCCATTTCTACTGTTTATTTCCTGAGACTGGGTGTGTTTCAGGAATTTACTTGAGTATCCTGTCATCCAGTCTCTCCTTCCAGGGGTGTCACTGTGATGATAATTGTGTTACCTGCTTCGGGTAAATGAATTTTTCTTTGTTTTGCGGGGAGGGCATTACAATTACGCATTCAATCTCGTTGTCTGTGTCTATCTTTGTGTTGTACAGAATTGTGATTAAAACAAGGAAATATGTATTGTCACTGAATTTCTCTCTTGGCAAGAGTGACTTTGTACGGTCCCCACAATTAACTAGAGCGAGGATACAGTGTGATTGTAAATGACCAGGCTGAAGTTTAATTGAAATACACAGCTAAAAATGGAGCAGTTTGTCTTTTAGCTGAGCTAAGGCATTTTATGATTCATAGATGGCTGTAAAAATAAAGAGGTGCAATAGATAGATACCAGCTGCAAGCCCATTCTTCCCTGTATGTCTAAAGTTCAAGCCTGGCATTACTCTGAATGAGCTTGTCACCTGTCCACATGCACATGTCCCTTCCCAGCTTTTTTCTTTCTGTAAATAACCCTATTAATACCCAACTTACTCAGCCTTAAGATCTCTGGGTCACTTTGGATCTTCTGTTGTTTGTCCTGTAATTGTGGTCACTTGCCAGGTCTTGTCCACTCCTCTGTTTAAAGTCTGTCTCATCTTGGCAGAGGACTGTGCCTTCCAATCGGTGTCACCTCCACACCCCCGGTTCAAGGGCCAGTGTTGCAGTAACCTTCTGGTTCATCTCCTTGCTTTGGTCCCTATTGCTTCAATCCATCCTGTGTTTAACATTATTAATAGGCTCAGTCCTTGCAATACATTGTTTTCATCAGATTCTATGATCCCTGTTCAAAAACCAAAACAAAACAGAAAAAAACCCCCAAAACTTCTATTGGTTTCTCATAGGAAAAGTGCCAAACTTCTTCATCTAGCTTTTAAGGTTTTCTTTAATCTGACTCAAATTTATCTCTTTTTACTCCCCTACATGGATCCAATTTCTAGGAAGGTGATTTCTTTAATCTCTTCTTTCACTTCTGCTTACATTGCCTTGCCCTCATTCTATGCTGTTTTCAAATCTTACGTGTTGCTCAAGGGCACAACTCAAGTCTCACCTCTGGACGAATCCCTCCTTGTCCATTTCTGCCCGTACTGACTGGGTCCTTCTCTGAGCTTGGAGGCTCCGGAGGATGTTGGAACTGCCAGAGGCCTGAGCAGCTACTGAGTCCGTTGGTTCTTTCTGCTGGTCATGTAGTTTATACCCTTAGTACTGTCTCCTCTGCTAGACTCGGGTCCATATCACGGTTTCCCATTCTTGCCACAGTGCCTGGCGCACAGTGCTGGGCACAATGATGAAATGAAAAGAAACTGAGGCCCAGACCCTCGGCAGAAGTCCCGGACCAGGGCTTCAGGAGATTCCCAGTCTATTTTGTTCTCAGCACAGCTCTTGTCTACAGAACTGGGTGGATTTTTCTCTTGTATGGTTATTTAATAATTGTGAAGTTTAATTCTTCAAAGATCTTGGAAATACCTCTTCAATGCCACTTCTTCTCTGTTCTCACTCTTCAGGGATAAGATCACCTTTTTCTTTTCACTTGTATCCCTCCGAACCCTAAGTCATGACAGACCAACTGTTGTGAGCTAAACTGGTGGAAAGTTTCCTGAAGGTGTCTGTCCTTCTGTGAGACCACAAGCTTTGGAGGAGAGGACAGACCTTTGCTGAGTGCTGACCATGGCTGAGCGCTGACCCTGGGAATAGGTTTTTTTCTTCCACTTCCCATTTCTGGTACACTTTTAGCTCAAATTTCTGGTTAAAATGGATTTTTGAGTGTTGTCTGATTTATATATCTCTACTGAGAGGACTGGCACTCTCCTTTCTCCTCCTCCCAGAATGTTTGGATTTCATCTGCTGTCTGCCTTCTAGATTGGATAAATATCCAAGGTGGTCATTAGATTAGAATCCCCTATGTCCTCACTCTGACACTTAAACTTTATGGAATGAAAAGTCGCCTAAGATTTTGGAAATGTGTCATGTTTCAGCTGATGTGGCTAGGAAGTACCTATTTTATGTATTTTCCTGTAGAAAAGTCATTTCTTCCCCCTGTTGAGCCAGGAGACAAATCGGTGGAGCTTGCATTTAAAACTTTTAGTAGGTAATCACTACCATTTCATATTCAATGCACAACCACAGGGCGCCTGGCACTGCCATGCTGCTGTAAATAAAGGGCCCTTTACAATTGGACCTAAAATATACTTAGCCAAATTACTGGAGTATAACAGCGCCCATCTGTGTGGTATTAGAGCACTTTAAAGTGGCCCAAGTTCTGATTTGTTTGACTTGTTAAAAAATCACAGAATGGATTTTACCCTGAGAAGGTGAAAGGGGCAGGATTTGAGTCACTCACAAATGATTTCCAGAATCCATTTCAGAAGAGAACCCCGTTTAGACTTCACACCCCAATTAACACTCCGAGACCTGTACATTTCCATTGTTACCTTAGAAACGTCTCCTAAATGCCCCTTCCTCTCTGTTCCCACTGCTTTCCCCTTCTAAGCCTTCTTACCAAAACGGCTGCCAGATCCCTCCAATTGCCTTTTCTGATGCCAGCCCCATTCTCCATTCTGTGTAGCATCTCCCTGTCACATTGATCTCTCTTAAACACCTCATTCATCACATCAGTGACAGTGGTTTCTTAGAGAAAGTCAAAATTTTCGGCCTGCTAAAATGGACAAATGTGGCCATTTTCCCTATTCTCAGAGTCAGGGCTTTGTGAGTCTGGTGCATCTTGCTTCCTTCCCAGCAACTCTTGCTGCCTGGTGAACTGGGAGGGGATAATAAAGCAAGAGGTTGAGTTAATGACCTTTCCCTAAAATCTATTAGACCTCTATACATTGCCTCCCTAAGGGAATTTAGAAATCATCTTTCCCCACATCTTTCCAGTTCATAAATGAGTGAGCTGAACTCCAGAGCCTGTAGGCACTTGCCCAAGTTCATCTAGCTATTAATGGCAGGATGTCTTGACCCCAAATCTATCATTTCTCCTCTTATTACTCTTCTGGGCTCTAAAGGCCCTCCATGACCTGATCTCCGGCTGATCTTTGGTTCTTACAACTCTCCAACTCAACCTGCTGTCCTGATCAAGGCAGATTTTTAACTGTGGTGTGAAAGTGAAAACCCTGTGTCTGTGACTATGTTCTTAGCTTTTCTTTTGCCTGCAATACTAGTCCCTCTTCCTTTTAATGGTCTTAAGTTTTCCTCATTTATGCCATGTGTTGGAAAGGGTGTGGATTTTATAACCAGATATTTAATCGTCTGCAACGTGAGTGATCATGGGCAAGGTAGTGTGTTTGTTTCCTCATAGGATGGTTGGATTAACTGAAGCAAAGTGAGAAATGGAGTTGTTTAGCTCTGGACACATAGTAGGACATCAAACGAGGTCTGTTTCTTGCCTTTATTCCCATCTCAGTGTCCACACAGTCCCTGGCGCCTTTTTTGACCATCTTCTCTCTCACCTTCTGAGGATTTCCACAGTCTCTCAGATCAGCCCACAGTTATATTTTCTGATGTTTGCTCTTTGTGGTAATTATTAGTATCGTGTACAGTTTATTCCCCCTTCCCTGTAAGGGGGTTATCCATCTCTACCTCATTGCTGTTGGGCTTGATCATGTGACTTGCTTTGGCCAATGGAATGTGAGCACATGTGACAAGTACCATGTTCTCCTTAGAGAAACTGTGTTTCTGCTAGCTCTCTCTCTCATCCCCGCTGCCACAAGACTGGTTTGTTGCACACAGGAGTTGCTTGAGTCCTAGAATGAGAAAACATGTGATGCTGCAGGAGTTGACTTAAAACGTGAGCACAAAATAAATGTTTGTTGTGTGTCTAGGAGATTGATGGGATTGTCACCACAGAAGATTTTCTAATCAATTCCTGTTTCCCTGTGGGAGTTCTGTTTCCCAAAGTAGAGTTAAACTTCTTTAGTTCATTAATGCAGGTGTTCAAGAAATTTAACGGATTTTATTTCTATAATAATTCTGTCTCTAAGCCTCTATGCTGCTGGGTAAGTAAAAAACCCAAACAATTTAATCCTTTCTTGGAATCCCCTCTCTGCAAACACATCCCTAGGATTGTGTTACAGTTATTATAGGGCCCCAAGCCCAGGGGTAGTGGGTTTTTTTCAGATGGCCATCATCCCTGTGGATGTGACCTCTTTGGCCATGCTTGGGGTGTGGGAATCTTCAGCAGGGCTACCTAAGATCCAGATGCAACCCATGAACCACTCCTGTCTTTCTGGATCCCTAGGAGTGTTGCCAGTAAGCAAGGCTTAGGTTCCCTCTGCTCTTTTTTAAAATATTGATGTCTGGGTCCAAACACTGGAGATTTTTTTTAATTAATTAATTTAATTTTGGCTGTGTTAGGTCTTCATTGCTGGTCGTGGGCTTTCTCTAGTTATGAAGAGCAGGGACTACTCTTCGTTGCAGTGTGTGGGCTTCTCATTGCGGTGGCTTCTCTTGCTGCAGAGCATGGGCTCCCGTAGTTGCAGCACGCAGGCTCAGTAGTTGTGGTGCGCAGGCTTAGTTGCTCCACAGCATGTGGGATCTTCCCGGACCAGGCATTGAACCCATGTCCCCTGCATTGACAGGCAGATTCTTAACCACTGCACCACCAGGGAAGTCCGGTCCCCTCTGTTCTTGAGACACCTCAACCCTCTCCTTTTCTTCTCTCTCCCCCTAATCCAGGAGCATATCTTTCTAATCATGGGGAAATCCTTCCTCTTTCAAAATTTTGGAAGAAACTGTCTTTGCTCTCAGATTTTCTTCCCATAAAAATCGCAAACCCTTGTAAGCTTCTGTTTCCTGGCTGTGAGCCTACCTGCCCTGAGGCAAGGAGCATAGGGCTGACTGTACCTATTTGACTGCAGTGGAAGGAAAAGGGTAAAGTCAGGGACAAAAATAAAATAGTATTTCAAATTCTTATGTAGCCACATTTCCCATTTAGGGCAGGGTTTCTCAACCTCAGTACTACTGATACTTGCAGCTGGATAAACCTTTGTGTGGTGACTCTCCTGTGCACTGTAGATGCCAGTAGCAATTCCCACCACCTCCACTGCTGTGACAACCCAAAATGTCTCTAGACATTGCTAAATATTCTGGGGGGCAAAACTGTACTCAGTTGATAACCACTGATTTGATGTATGAACTGAGTTATCACCTTTGCTTTCCCCAAGACTTAGCAGAGTATTTAACCCATAAGGAGGTACTCAACAGATATTTTCTGATTGAAGGAATTAAAGTAGTGCGTTTTATTTCTATTTTGGCTGGGGGGCTGTAGTTCATTTTAAATGGGGAAGGGAAGGAAAACAAATAAATTTGTCTTAAAAACATTTCCCTTTCCCCGCCCTTTTGCAGGTATGCAATCTCTATGGGTGAATGCTCAAACTAATTATTGTTACTGAGGGATTCTAATGAAATGCTGAATTCAGTCACTCAACCAGTGTGGTAATTAACAAAAAGTTGCTTGGGGAAGAACATTTATGAAAAGGAACTACAAAATAAATACTTTACAAACCAAAGAATAGAATTCCTGGGGAAGCGTGAGTCAATCATAGGGCTCTGCCAATATCACAGTCCCAGAGTTTGCTGCTTGAGGGATTTGTGAGAGTGAAGGATGAAAAGGTGAATTGAAATCCCACGTGCAAATAAAGCTGTATACGCTGTTGTGGCTCCGGTGTGTCTGAAGACCTTTTAAAATGCCCGGAGCATTAGCAGGGTGAGGATTCCATAATGGGCAAGAGAAGAGATTCTATATTCTTTGAATAGGAGAGTTGAGTCTTGTATGTGTGTGTATGTCAGAGTTGAGGAAGGCATTACAGAAAAATTGTTATTTATGTTTCATAGGAAATTAATCCCACCTTTTGTCTTGGACACAACAGCAACCCAATTATGAAAGGCAGAAAGACTAGTGAGGGATTAGCATTACTCATGTTCCGTGCTGCTTATCGCCTGGTTATAGTGAACGAGGTGCTTTTATCTTCAGGCACACAACAGATCGTCTGTCATCCTGGATTTCTGGAAATTTATATATGCAAACACTTGGCAGAGCTGGGATCTTTGCAACCTTTCTTAATAATAACAGACTGCCATTCAGCGCCCGGGGTACAATTTAGTGGGTACATCTCATTTTGGCATATGTGTGAAAAGGAAAACCTCGTGTGGTAGGATTACTTTACCAATATGATATTTCAGAAATTGCTGAGATTTAAATTACCATGGGGCTGTATTATTAAAGTGAGAGATTTATTCAGTTTACACTATAAATCCCTGGAGAGATAAATGTGCTTATATGATAGGTAAAATCAGAAAGGCAAATAGCAAGTGTGGACACGATTTTCTTTTATGTAGTATTTTAGTTGTATGACGATTTTTTTTAAGGACAAGAGCAGATGGAGGAGTGTGTAATCAGAATGTGAAAAATTAGGCTCAGAGGGAACCAAGAATTTGAAAAGAAGTTTATTTTTTAGATACTAAGCTATAACTACTGACCTTAGAATAGCCTATTTTTTTAAGTAAAACATTTTTTTAAAAGACTGTACCAAGTGTGTTATGATTTCTCCTCCTTTCCAACTCTCACTGCCAACTCTAAGAGTTTTCAGACTTACCTGTCCTACACTTATCTTTCTCACTACCCTGAAAGCATCTCTTACTTTCTCTCTCCTAGTTATATCCATCACTTTCTAGAGATCAACCCCCAGACTCCCCTTGTTCCCAAGTCTTCCTTAATTTACACTAATCAGATACTGATGACTTTCTTGCTGGTGTGGCCTCCATACTTAATTTCAGAATTTTCTCCTGGAACAGGGTTATATCAGTGTATTTCAAAATGTGTTGTAGGGAATAACGCTTTATGGGCTGTTAATGTTCATAGGCGTCACATGACAGAAGGTGCCCATGTTGAAATAAGTTGGAAATCCTGTGTAGACAAAGTTTTGTCCCCTTATCCCCCGACTTCCTCACCAGAACTTCTCAGTGATGTGAATCTCCAAGATGGGAAAATAATACATGGCATTTCCACACATTGTTCATAGATTATTTTTTTTCTTGTAACAACTATTAACATCCCACGGAATTAGCATTCCATAGAACAGAATTGCCTTTGGGAATGCTAAGTTAGACTCTATGACTAGATGGTGCTAACTGTGCACATACTGGTATAAAGGGGGGCAACTGAGTTCAGAGGTGGAGAATACAAGCATTAGTTGGAAGTCAGTAGGGGAGCACTCCCACGAAGGTACCAGCCACAGGAGATCCAGACCAAATGGTCCATAAATCTGACCCAGTTCCAGGTAGGCACTGAGAATCTAGAGGACAGGGTGACACAACCAGGGGCTTGTGGAACAGAGAAATGGCTTTGAAAGTGCTGTGCTAAAATCGTCAGAAAGTCAAGAAGGGAAAGAAATGGAAATGAGCATGAATATTCATAAATGCATAAATTTATCAGATATTTACTGTGTATTAGAGCTAGGGTTTGCAGGAATGAAGTCACCAAGTAGAGAGCCTCCCAGCTAGCTTGTTGTTCAGATGGAGTGGAGAGGAGGAAGAATGGAGAAAACCAGATACTCAAGACACCTGTGCAGGTGTTCAAAAGCATGGGTGGGGGTGGTCTGCAGTGGTGGACTGCACAGGGGCACACTGGCGCTTCTGCCTTGGGGCCAGGGGCATTCTCTGTAATCCCCAAACCCCATTACTTAGAAGGACATGGGTGGTTAACATACAGGCTGGTGACTTAGTAAGAGCACAACCAGGTGGAGTCAGCCAGGGGCTGACATAGCTATCCATGCCAGGATGGAAACAGAGAGCAAACTCCTTCCTCCTAATGACTTGGGTTTCAAGAGCAGAGAGCCCCATTGTAGGAGGTGAACTCCCCTTCCAATTTCCTCTTGTTTGAGAAGCACCTATCACATTTCTACAACCATTTGTCTCTTTTATCTCCTTCTTGAATTAACTCCCACTCACATCCTTTTATTTCCAATCACTGTTCAAAGACAGGCATATTGAAGTAGGTAAAAAAAAAATTAGGCAATGTGAGCCCTCTGGAACAGTTCCTTATTCTTCCTGCCAAGAATGTCCTATGTCCACAGCAGGATGTTCAGTTAGCAAATCCATGAATCAGGATTTTAATTATACATTTATCTGGAAGGAAAGTGCTAGCTTCACTTCTACCCTATACTTTACTTGTGGGAGTCACAGCGTGACATTGACTGAACCTGGGTCCCTGTAAAGAAATGTGAGATGGTGAAATGCAAAAGTGTTCGTGGAAATTCTTTATTTTTGTTCACGGTCGTTTCTGTATTTAGCAAGTAGCAAGAATTCTTGGTTGTATGAAAAAAATTAGAATTGACTCTAGAAGGTTAAGAAGTATCCTAATTAAGAAATTTGCTAACTGTTATTCCCTGCTGTGTCTATAGACATATTTTGTTTTAAGTCATGACTAAGCATCTGAATGGTTTCCTTACTTGAACATGTTCTCTGTTGTTATCCTGCCTTCCCAGCTGAATGATATGCTCTTTATGGCTGGGGGTGTTCTTCCTTCTTCCCCTATTCCTCCTCTTCCTCTTTCTCTCTGCTCCCTCCTCGGCCCCCTCCTTCCTTCCTGATGCTTCTTCTTTCCACGGCAGCTCTTGAACCTAGAGGCCCCCAAATGCTCATTGAGTGCCTTCCATTAATATCTATAAGGGAAAATTGCTTTCATCGCCTCTATGGTTAGATACACCCTAACCTGAGTAGGAGGGTTGGTAAAAGAACTAGATATTGGGGTAACCAGGCCCATCCTCTCTGAAGGCTGTGGCCCACACTGTCAAGAGTAAGAAAAGAGAAACACCATTTGTCAGACAGGAACTTAGGAGATTTTGTTGACCACATGAGCTCAATCAACTCTCAGAAGCTAGAGGCAGTTCAGAGAGAGAAAGATCTAAGCATCAGACTTAGAGTAATTCCCCAGATCCTTTCTAAAAGCCAACAGATCCATCCTTCTCATGAAATTGCTGGACTATATTCACCGTCCAGACCTTCGTTGTATATATGGCAACACTGACCCTTGGTCCTTTGAGGTCTAATCTTGTTTTTAAAGAGTCTGAAACCATGATCAGACTCCTTGGCTCCCCATGCCAAATCTAAAAAGTATTAAATTATTGATTTTATATATCAGATGGGGGACACTTATATTCTTTTCCTTTTCCCCCTTATCCCTGTTGACAGAGGGAATTTAACTGGGCTTAAGCTTTTCAGGCATATTTGACCTAGGGAAGAAAAGGAACAAAGGAAAGCCATTAAGGGATGTCTGGTCACTCCAAGTCATCTGCCTGAAGTTGTTCCCTAGCAGTGACTGGGAAGAAGACCAAAGAGTGAACATTTTCTGCCCCCTCTGGGTTCACTGCTAATTTATCTTAACATGACGTGTAATAACACACGTCTACAGTGGCTAACCATACCTAAGATAGAAGAGAATTTGTGGGCCAGTGAGGAATGAGAACTATCTCTTAAAAAGTGTGAGTCTGAGGTGTTTAAACAGGAAATAGAAAAAGATGTAGGAATCATAATGTAGTTTTCCTAGATGCAGTACTGGGCTAAGATTTAATCAAGACATTGTGAATTTTTCGGCTATTTCTGCTAAAGACTATTCAACTTAGGCTTACAGGAATAAATACTAAGAAGGATAAAGAGAGCTTTAGAGTTGGCTGAAGAGCTTATCTTTAATTTTTTCCCCTTGTGTACCTCAAAAGAATTTTGAAAAACAAAATATTCCTTCCCGCATTTTTAAGTTAATTTCTAAAAATTTTAACATAAATTTGAGTAAATGAAAAAATGTACTTTACCACATGTGAATGTGGACTTTTCAAAATAAGACTGTTACATTCTTCTTATTTTATTTTACTGTATTTCCCTTTGACTCTCTGAGTCTAAAGACCATAGCAATTTACATTGAAGTTGGATTTATCTTATGTATTTCTCTCACCATAAGTCTCAAAGTGTTAACATTTTTTCTGTGTAGAGTTATTATTATTGTTATTATTTTTGGCTGTGCTGTGCAGCACGTGGGATTGTATTTTCCCGACCAGGGATCGAACCAGAGATCCCTGCATTGGAAGCATAGAGTCGTAACTTCTGGGCCGCCAGG
The DNA here is from genome assembly GCF_005190385.1 of Monodon monoceros. Classification (NCBI taxonomy): domain Eukaryota; kingdom Metazoa; phylum Chordata; class Mammalia; order Artiodactyla; family Monodontidae; genus Monodon; species Monodon monoceros. The sequence goes on along the minus strand of NW_021703778.1, from coordinate 123,829,459 downwards.
GAAGTCCTGTACAGGGTTATTATTACAGGTTGGGATAATTATTAAATAAAAAATTAATTGGAGGGCTTCCCTGGTGGTGCAGTGGTTGAGAGTCCGCTTGCCGATGCAGGGGACACGGGTTTGTGCCCCGGTCCGGGAAGATGTCACGTGCCGCGGAGCGGCTGAGCCCGTGAGCCATGGCCGCTGAGCCTGCGCGTCCGGAGCCTGTGCTCCGCAACGGGAGAGGCCACAACAGTGAGAGGCCCAGGTACCATAGAAAAAAAAAAAAAAAATTAATTGAAAATGCATCACGTAATAAGACAGAAATTTAAAAAATTAGTTCTTGTATCTGTGGATTAATTTTGCTAGAATGAAACAGAGTTAACATCAGAATAAAATCTGTTTTCATTTTTTATGTTTGTAAGCATTTGAAACCTTGTTCATTAGAGAAGAAATGGAAAGCTGGTTATTTTTGTGTCAGTTGATTCCTTGGACTCCTTTCAAGTTAAATGCCAAAGAAAAATCAACTAGTGCTCTTTCATTAGAATAGGGGAAAAAAGTTTTTATCAGTGAGTTGTTTGACTTGGTCTTTATTTAACAAGCTTAAAAACAGGAAGTTGGAAATCATCTGATCTTTAAAAGGATACATAGCTCAGTTAGAGAGTGACTTTCTCAGCAGTGTTTTGAATTGTCTCTTTGTTGCCTGAGGTTTCTACATTGCAGGGCAATGCACTGATGTGAGATCTAGCTCGGGAAGGTCTGCCTTTCTTTCATAGACTAGGAAAGGGCTCTCCTGAAAGGGGAGGAGGGAACGGAGAGTCAGCATGGTGCCCTGAGGACATTTGTTCTCAGGAAGATCACTTTTAGACATTTGAGGATCCTGAAATGGGCTCCTCTAAGGACTGCCTGAGAGCTTAAGGGAAAGCTTTTGCACACTCCTACCCCAGTTAGAAGACCACTCACTTAGGAATGTGAATGAAAAATATTGCCTGCCGTATCAGTTAACAAAGAATGTTGTAGCCATCAAGCAACACCACAGCCTCCCTCCCCCTCCCCCAAGGTGAGCCCTGCGGGAACTCAGGATGGAAACATAATGCCCACCATAGGATCATCTCCCACTGTAGCCATCCCTGCACTGTCCCCCCACCCCCCCCAAAGCTGTACTCTGAGGAAACTCATGAGAAAACACAGGTTACTGGCCCCAGATAGCTGAGGTGCATATCAAAGGAATGATTTCAGTGAGCCCAGACTCTTGCATGTTCCCATACGTAGAAAAGCACTAAATTCCTTAACTTGAGATATCTGGTTTTCTTTTAACAGTGATCTTTTGATGTTCCAACTACCTGGTCTTTGTTGCAAAAACTCCTATATATCCTGGCTCCCCACCTTGCCTCTTCTGAGCTAGCAGTCTCTCAGAGTAATCTGAGATGCTGTGTCCCGGGCTTAAGTCCTCAGATTTGTCCACTGAATTAAACATAACTTTCAGCTTTTAGGTTGTGCATTTTTCTTAGTTGACAGGAACAATGTACATATGCTTACACTATTGGAAATGGGCCCTTTTGGAATAAAACCTTAAGGATTTGGAGTTGTTTAACGTGTGAGAAAAGCAAGAGAATGGAAAGGAATATAAAAGGATATAGTCCAGTGGGCAGTGAGCAGTTACTCTTCATTTTATTGAAAACATAATAAGAATCAATATAATGAATTTACACCAGAGTCCAAAAGGGTTCTACCATTGGGATGTATCATTAATCCTTTTTTCTTGAGAGATGTTTAAGAAAGTTATAATAATAAAATTTTCAAGCTTTGGGAGAATGCTAGTGACATATTTCCTTTGATCAAGGATGGTCGAGGATAAAAGGCACAAATAGAGTGAAAATTATTTTCAATAAATTTTACTTGATTTGACTCTATGGGGGAGGAGTTACTAATTGATTATAGCAGTATATTGGGCTCTGTTTTCAGATAAAGTTCTGCTTTGGTCACTTACTAGCTGTGTAACCCTAGCAGATTTATTAATTGTCTCCAAGCCTCGGTTTCCTTATCTGTAAAGCAAAACCTACTTCATACGAGAGTGAGGATTAAATGAGATAATATGAAATAATTAAATGTAAACTGTTTTGCATGCTCCTGGCACATACTAAGTGCTCAGTAAACAATAACTAGTAGCCAAAAACTGGAAGGAATTTCAGTAAAAAAGCCTTGTTCATTAGAGCTTGTATGAAGAAATCTTTGACTTTTGACAGTCTCTTAATTTTCCAGTTTTTATTCAGCTGTCAGTTACCTGGTAACTTCTCTGGGAATAGGTGTGGATGTCAGGGTCCCCGATATGAGAAGCAGTGCTGAAATGCATGATAACAATTAGTGAATCTTCAGTGAATTCATCAATAAATTTAAAATATTTATTTTATAACTAGTACTCATAGAAAATGTTTTATTAAGAAATAAAAAAATTGAGGAACCTTTTTTTGCTATGACCAAAGATGAATTCATTTTTAACCAAGAAAATTACATTTAATCATTGAGGAAATATTTATCAGAAAATATCTGGTACTGAAATTGTGACATCCTTCTCCTCAGATGTTTCATATACCACTTCTTGGCTCTCCAATACTATGATTTTTTTTTTTTTTTAGCATCAGTTTGCCTTCACCAGACTGTAAGTTCTAAGAATGTATGTTCTGCTGTAACCACAAAACATTTTAATGTAATTTGAATAAATAAAAATTGATTAAATGAAAAAAAGAATTAGTGAATCTTTCAGTCCCTTGGATGTGGTGAAGGCAATAACAGCACGGAGGGGATTGAGAGTCTCTGGTTCTCACCCTTGGTACAGTCACTAACCAGCAACGGTCATGGGCAGATGATTGGACGGCAGTGCCATTTGCTAAGAAATGAGGCTGTTGGTCAAACCTGTGTGCAAAGGGCATGTGGCATGTGGTTAGTGTAAATGGGTGAGGTTGCAGGAATGTAATACAATAGATGCAAAATTGCCTGGATTGTGGTCAAAGGTGATACCTGCCCTATTACACAGCCTTTACAAAGCCTGGTCTGGCTTTGCAGAGCAGCCAAGCAAAAGTCCCTGTGGGAGAGGCGTACTGAGCAGGACTTCCAATATATGCTCTCAGGTGTAGAAGGGTCTTAAAGCTCCTTTTCAGCTCCGTAAATCTTATTCCTTGGATACATTTCATCCCTTAAAAAAGAAAACCAATTGAATTTGATGTCCTCCTGAATTTTTTATTATCAATACTTGCAAGGAGATCCTTTCATATGATAGACCAAATAATGCAAAAAAGAAAAAAAATGCAAAGATAAGAACATAAAAAGATGTGTCAGCAAAAGAATTAAAATTATGTTGGCAGCTTTCTTTTTCCTTTTAGGAAAAGAGGAAATTTTCTAAAAGATGAAAATGGTTGGTGATATGAAGTCAACATTTAATAAAATGAATATAGGCAGAAGGTCCTTTCAGCACTGTCAGATTCTGATGAAAACATATTTAAGAATAGATGTGATTTCTCAGCCTGCAAATTTATATTTGTCAAAGAAGCACTTCTGTGAGGATTCCAGAGGTACTCTGATCTTATAGGCCTCCCTTGTCTTTTCTTAGAATAAGTCCTCAAACTGAAGTAGGAACTGCTAATTAGCACAGACACAAATCTTCACCTTGTAACACTACTTAAATCTTCAAAAGAATAAACTGGAGCTTGTGAAGACTGCAGAGCAAAGGTAATTGCCCTCTTAAAAAAAAAAAAAGTGAAAAGTGGCTTAAGGTTAACTTTCTATTTCCTGGGAAATCCTACAGTAGGACTCTTGAGGTGGCCACCTTCCCTTTGAAGAGAGAGGTAGATAAGATTGATGGTCTGGTCACTTTCAGGATGTTCCACTTGATAATTTAGAATACTTGCAAAAGCATCCTAGCTCATCTAAATACCACTTTAGAAATTTCCACTTTCTCTCACGAGGGCAAGAGAGGCAAAGATGTGCTCATTATCACTATACCTGGCTTCTGACAATTAGCCATATTCCAGAAGCGTCATCAGAAGTCAGGGTAAGCCTTGCTGCAGGGCGAGTTGGGGGTTCCACACACCTAATTAGCCAGGATCAAATTATTCAGCATCAAATGGGAAACCAGTTAGGACTTCCAATTATAATTCAGAAATGTTTTCTGTTTTGCATTGCAATAAAAATAACAGTCTGGAGTGAAAGAATCAGATAAGGCACAGTTACAGGAAATGCTGAGGGAACAATTACCAAGAAGTGAAATTAGAAAGCTGTAAATTAATGGGTGAAACCTGACTGGAATAAACAGAGCCTTCCTCTCAATACATGGTTCTCATGAAGACAATGACATCTTTAGCTTTGTAGGTCATGAACATTCCAGGAATGGACCAGTTTTTATAAGACTGGTTTAATCATGAATGGGGTGGGGTCAGGCATTAAATTCTCACTTGATACTACACTTTGAATCACCAGTGAGACTTAACCAGGTATGCAGGGTAGAAGATTGTTCCTGGCAAAGCATATTGTATTTTAATAAATGGCAGTGGTGTATTTATTAAACTAAGGAGATTTCAGTTGAAGCCAACTAGTGATTATAGTTGATAACGGAAGCGTGTCCTTTCTTAATTGGTAGAAGTATGAATGATTCTCTTCACGTTGGCTCAGGTTATTCATTTATGACAGAGATGTTTAACAACACATATAAAAATCCTTCCTTTCTGGGCGATGGGAAGGAGGAGGCAAGAAATCCCATGACAATTCAGAGTTTTAGAACTGGCATCTGGAGTTATCAAGCCGATCTTTAGACTTAATTCAATTGTTTGCTATCCAGATAGAGCAACTTGGTGAGAGAGAAATGATATTGCACTTAAATGATTAAGCACTTAGAAAATGCTTAAAAATGTTGTCTGTATCTTAAGCCAAAATGTCTAAAATTGTGTATTGAAGGCTTCTCTTTACATAATTATATTTGAATGTATTTATCATAACTTATGTAATTGTATAGTGAAGGGCTATTTTGAGTGGACTCTGTGGCCAAGGACATTGAACTGGTCAGACATCCTCATACAGGGTGATAGAGAATGCTTATAACGCTTTGGTCTGTGTTAAGAACACTCTCACACATACTCATTTAGAGGTACGCAGTATTTCTAAAGGGTGATAATGTATTAGCTTCACATTTCTGCTGTATCATTGCTACAAATCCAGTGGCTCAAAACAACAAACATTTATTACCTTGCAGTTCTGTAAGTCAGAAGTCCAAAATGGGTCTCCCTGGGTTAAAAATCAAAACGTTAGGCACAGCCACCTTCTTCTGGAGGCTCTAAGAGAGAATCCATTTCCTTGCCGTTTCCCGCTTCTAGAAGATTCCTGCATTCCTTCAAAGCCAGCAGTCAGTAGAGTGTTGTTTCACACTGTATCACTTGGAGAATGACTCTTGTATCTCTCTTTTCCAAATTTAAGTACTCTTGTCATTAACTAGGGCCCCTCCAGCTAGTCCAGGATAATCTCCCTATTTTAAGGTCATCTGATTAGCAACCTTAATTCCATCTGCAACCTTAATTCCCCCTTGCTATGTAACGTACCATATTTACAGGTTCCAGAGATTAGGATGTGGACATACTTGGGGAGGGCATAATTCTGCCTTCCACAGTAAGTATTATTATTACCCATTTTACAGGTGATAAAATGCAGAGAAGTTAAGTAATTTGCACAAAGTTATATAGCTAGGAAGGATCGGGGAAGAATTTGAACCTGACACTAAAGTCCATTCTTTTAATCACTCTACTATACTATCTCTATTGATATTTTACCAGCAGGAGATTGGATCATCCAAGTTCAACAATATCAACATGCCCCTTAGCTAGAACCTGCACATGCTTCACATAGTGGCCGTGGGTCTCTGACCTAGAGGAGTAACTAGGATGACTGTATCTCTTTCAGGATAGTACTTGCTGGCTTTGATCTTTTGTAGTCCCAACCTACGTAAGACAAGGTAGTTGCGTTTTTCTATCTTATTAACATACATAAAAAAATAAATTTATTTCTTTTATTTAATTTATTTTTGGCTGCATTGTGTCTTTGTTGCTGTGCACGGGCTTTCTCTAGTTGTGGCGAGCGGGGGCTACTCTTTGTTGCGGTGCGCTGGCTCTAGGCATGTGGGCTTCAGTAGCTGTGGTGTGCGAGCTCAGTAGTTGTGGCTTGTGGGCTCTAGGGTGCAGGCTCAGTAGTTGTGCAGCAGTTGTTCTGCGGCATGTGGGATCTTCCCAGACCAGGGCTCGAGCCCGTGTCCCCTGCATTGGCAGGCAGATTAACCACTGTGCCACCAGGGAAGCCCAACATACATTTATCAAATCCTTTTTGAGGGTTTATCAGACTTTATGGTTGGCTCTGAGGAACCCAGGTTAGTAAAATATTGCTCCTGCCTTCAAAGACTTCACAGTCACTGGCAGAAAGAGACAAAGGAACAGTTACAAGGAAGTGTGGTAAGTGCTATTACAGAATTGTGTACAAGACTGAGTTCTATTAATTCTGCCTCCAAAGCATATCTTGACTCTATTTCTTCCCCATGGCCATCCCATAGTCCAAGCCACCACTGTCTCTGTTACCTGGACAATAGTTTCCTCATTTGTCTCTCTGCTTCCCCTTTTGAATTCCTACAAGATACTCTCCAAAGATCAATTAATTATCTAGAAAATGCAAATTAGATCTTATATCGCCCCTGCTTAAAACCCTCCAGGAGCTTCCACTGTACTTAATATACACTAAACTCTGTAACAAGTTCTGAAACCCCCTACAGGGTCTGGCCCTTGTTCCTCTCTGTAAACATGTCTCCTACTCCCCTCCATCTTGCTCACTGTTCTCTCACCAACCTACCTTCTTAAAATGTTAATACACCAAGTTCTTTTCAGCCTGGCCCTTGCACATGCTGTGTCCTCTGCTTGGTGTGCTCTCCCTTCTTGCTCTTCACATGATGGTTCCTATTCCTCTTTCAGGTCTCAGCTGACCTGACCACTTAAATAGGTGCCCCCTCCCCTCATTGTTTCTTCCACAGCCCTCTGTTTTTTTCCTAAGAATTTGTACTGTCTGTAAGTTTCCTGAAGACAGCAACCATAGCTAGAGTCCTGCACAGTGCCTGGCACACACAGTACCTGCACAGGTACACAATGAGTATTAAAATAAAATCCCAAGTAGCAGAAAAGGAAGCAATTAATTCAGTCAAAAGAGATAATACTAGTACCTTCCCCTAGGGTTGTAGTGGGGGCTAGAGGAGAGTTGGACGAAAGGAGGGAATTCACAATGCACTTAGTATGGCATCTGGAGTAGGTGGGGTGTTAGCTACTGTTACTTTCATAAATGGATCAGGCCGTGTTTAAATGCAGACTTCTATACTTATTTATCTTTTTCAAGGGCATTTTAATTTTTTAAGAGTGAGAATAAATGGAGGCTTTGTCTCCACTAAAGCTGTGTTTCATCCCACTTTTAGGTCTTTGTGTTAAAGAGCTTCGCCAGAGGACTTTCCCTTCCTCCTTACATTGAGGGCAGCTTTCTCTCTGGTTCCCGTTCCATCTTCCCCCTAAGAACTGTCTGCCCTGATTGGGCACAGACCACTGCTTACTTAGCCTTAATAACAATTCTGCTTGTTAATAAACAGAATTAATCTTGATTAAGCCAATTTATTCACATAATATTCTATTCTGATTCCTTGGGCGTCTGTTTCCTTAGGCCTTTATGCTTCTGTTCTAAATTCACAATTCTTTTTTTTTTTCTCTGAGGGCATTTCCTTCCTTACTTCATTCTCAAAGTAAACATGTTTAACGTGTAAAAAAGAGCTTATGGGGGCATCCCTGGTGGAGCAGTGGTTGAGAGTCCGCCTGCTGATGCAGGGGACACGGGTTCGTGCCCCGGTCCGGGAAGATCCCACATGCCGCGGAGTGGCTGGGTGCGTGAGCCATGGCCACTGAGCCTGCGCGTCCGGAGCCTGTGCTCTGCAACGGGAGAGGCCACAACAGTGAGAGGCCCGCGTACCGCAAAAAAAAAAAAAAGAGCTTATGGTTGGAAATAAATGGGAGGCAAAACTCCCCTGACTTTGTTCCCTTGAATCCAGCTGGTTGTATTTCCTTTTGCTTTTTTTTGAACTAAGAGGTGTATTAATGGCAAAGGCAGATTTGTTTCCTTGCTTGGAGGTGGTTAGTCAGCTCAGAACAGGCCTGGTTGGTTTGTTTTTACTGCCAGATGGCCCGGGCTCACCAATCCACCGTCAAAACAGGGCTCATAGGTCATCATTTCCCTGCTGAAGTCAATGGGGATCAATTTTCCAGCCTCTAGAAACAGCTTCCACAAATCTCTGAAAGCCATTTGCAGAAAAAACTGTCCGGCCTGATTCAATCAGCCTGCTTCCAAAGTTTGTCATCTGTCTTGACCCCTGATGTCACTCTTATTCATAGTCTGAGCTGCTCTGGCTGGTCCCCTGCCTGAAGAACATTTTTTTGAGATGTTCTCCCACCTGGAAGGACTGGAAGGCACTAAACTTTTTACATTATCTTCCCTGGTCCCCACATAATGAAACATGTGGTTTCAATAGGCATATAGTCTGAGGTTATTTGTAGACTTTTTCTTTTGCTGCACTGATATATATATAGGACTTAACCATAAGGCATTGCCCTTGTTAAGCTTGACACCTAAAAAACAAGGTTACTGTTGGAGAAGTAACTGTAAATGGTCATGGATTGCCCACTCTTTGGAGGAGTCATTTATTCAGGTCTGATATTTTGTTTTAATTCTTAAGAGGAAGCAGTTATTTCAGGAGGAGTTGTTATTCTGCATAGTAGGTCTAATGTAAGCTCTCTCATATGCATTTAGCTCTTCTCAACCAAGATTCCACAAAGGAATTATGCCCTAATGTGTTAAGGAATCCAGTGGATATAATTAATTAACTTCTTGCCTATGTCTCTAGAATGGTACTAGCCTTGTTCCATTCTTGGAAGGATTGAGGAAAAAGTTACATACCAATCATATTCTGTAGGATTCAATTCTCTAGTGGAACCCTGATTGAGAAAAACTGTAGGGAATCTAGTGTCTACTTTAGAATCAAATTTTCATAGAATCAACTCTTTGTGTAGTTCTCAAAGGCTTGTGTTAGAGAGGAAGCCTCTATGCTTATACTCAAGGCAACTTCAGTTGTTTCTCTTGGCTTCAGGACAGTCTCTGGTCTTTATTTCCTCTTAGCGTAAATACAATACACTCACACTGTAAATTCTTGTTCTAGTCTTTGTTCTGTGAGTTACTACTTCTCTGACATTTTCTAATCCCTCCTAGTCCACATTAGGAATAATAATATGAATCCTTCTATCTCAAAGGTGGATCAAAGTAGAAAATATCCTTGAAAGTACTTCATAAAATATAAAGCCATATAACTATTGTAATGATTCAGGCAACTAGAACTGTAGGAATGGGCAATGGACTTAGATGGATCCACATAAACATGGAGTTCAAATCCAGATGGACATAGCAGGTTATACACCCAATTTAGACAGCCAGAAAAGTTGGCACAAAGCATCAGTGATCAGGACACTTGGTACTGAAGAATGGGGTTCCATCAGCCATCTTGAGGAGGTGGTACACAGAGCAGAAGTACTGCATCTGAGAGAAGATGGGTGATAGCACCCAGCTGTAGTGAGGGGAGGTCCTGTCAGCCTGAGTAAAACAGTAGGGGGACTCCTTTTGGCCAACCTGTGTTATGGTAGTAAAATTCACTAGTGGAGCAAGTGCAAAAGTAGAGCATTGAAGCTATTTAAATTAGCATATGCCTGAGTATATTAGGAGCCAAAGAACCAAGCTATATGCTCAATTCAACTTTTACTTAAGGGATGTATATGGAAGTCATCTCAAATTGATGATTGTCTTAGATTCTGACATATAGGAATTTACTATCAAGGAGGACAAACAGCAAATGTGTATAAAAAACTATATGTCACAAGTTGGAAATATAATGATAAAAATAATACTTAAAATTATTGAGCACATGTTATATGTTAGGTAGCATTTTAAGCACTATTCTTATTTAATCCCTGCAATAACTTAATAAGAAAGGTATCGATTTTATCTTCTCCATATTACAGTAGGGAAATTGAACCCTAGAAAGTGTAAGTGACTTGCCCAAGGTGACTCAGGCAATGATTGGCGTAGCCATATTTTGACTGCAGAGTGAATATTCCTATCCTCTATTCTAGGCTGCTTTAAGGCAGATGTTAATAAAGTGCTTGTCAGTAGAATGACCTTAAAGAGCTGGGATGGCAAAGCCAGATAAGGCCATGAGAAATAACCAGAATTTAACTGAACATCATTTTAATATATTTATGAGTTATAAGGTCCTCTCAGATGTGGAGAATATGAAAAATTGCAGGATTCTGTCATATGCAAAGATAGTTGTAACTAGATGGAAGGATATTTAAAATCTTAAGAGGCAAAGAAATTCAAAATCCAAACAAGTAATGTAGTAGCCCGTGTTGGTTATGAAGCACTCAAGATTCACTTCTCTTGCTTTGAAGCTCCCATCATGGACTGCAAATAGGACTCAGTAGACCACACGAGGAATTCACTGAGCCCTGAAAAAAATAAAAGAAGCTTGAAGGGAAAAGGATAAAGAACTAGAGATGAGTTGAATAAATGTTGCAAACATTATGAGTTTGAGATATCTGTTGAATTTAACATTTTATTTCAGGGAACAGAGTGTAATTAAACCAAATAGTGTAAGTACTATGAATAGTTTGGGGTAATCTTTTTTTATGAGCATTTAATGCATTAATTTATTTACCTACTTCACGTCTTAATTGTCACCTTTCTAGTGAGTCTTTCTTAGCCACCCAATTAAAACTGTACACTCCTTCCCAGCATCACATAATACATGGGACTCCTTATCTACCCTCTCTGCTGTATTTTTATTCATAGCACTTATCATCTTATAATATTCTTTTTTAAATTAAAGTATAGTTGATTTACAGTGTTTCAGGTGTGCAGCAAAGTGATTCAGTCATCTATCTAGTCTTTTTTCAGATTCTTTTTCATTGTAGGATATTACAAGATATTGAATATAGTTCCCTGTGCTATACAGTAGGTCCTGTTGTTTATCTATTTTACATATAGTAATGTGTGTATGTTAATCCCAAATTCCACATTTATCCCTCTACCCACCCCCTTTCCCCTTTGGTAACCATAAGTTTGTTTTCTATGTCCATAGGTCTATTTCTGTTTTGTAAATAAGTTCATTTGTATCAATATTTCAATTCCACATATAAGAGATATCATATGATATTTGTCTTTCTCTGTCTGAATTACTTCACTTAGTATATAATCTCTAGGTCCATCCATGTTGCTGCAAGTGGCATTATTTCATTCTTTTTTTGTTGCTGAGGAATATTCCATTGCATATATATACCATATCTTCTTTATCCATTTTTCTGTTGATGGACATTTAGGTTGCTTCCGTATCTTGGCAATTGTAAGTAATACTGCTATGAATATCGAGGTAAATATATCTTTTCAAATTAGCATTTTTGTTTTTTTTGGATATATACCCAGGAGTGGAATTGCTGGGTCATATGGTAGTTCTATTTTTAGTTTTTTGAGAAACCTCTATACTGTTTTCCACAGTGGCTGCACCAATTTACATCCCCAAAAACAGTGTAAAAGGGTTCCCTTGGGCTTCCCTGGTGGCGCAGTTGTTGAGAGTTCTCCTGCCGATGCAGGGGACACGGGTTCGTGCCC